>NC_045596.1:93039073-93340232 GCF_009762305.2 Zalophus californianus
TAACATATAGTATGTTAATACTCTGCTTAGTTTTTTTCAAATTTAAATTCAATTAGCCAATGTATAGTATTAGTTTTTACTCTGCTTAGTTTTGTACTGTGAAAGTAATAAATCATTTTAAACCAATTAATTATAAGGAAGCACACATACATATACACATGCATGTGCAGTTTTGACTTTGGGTAGTTTATGACTGTATCCTTCCAAGATGAGATTGAAAATTAACATTTAATTTCATAGCTCAATGGGAATTGTTGAAATTACAGTATTTTAGCAAACTGGATTAATAGTTTTCTAAAATAATGTAGGTATTGAGCCAAAACAATAGCTTTGAGGCCATAAGAAGCCTGGCATAATCAGAATCTCTAATCGTCAATGTATGAAAGACCTTTCTCTTAGATGTTAGACAATACCCCATTTGGAGTAATTACTCTTTGATTAATCCCAGATGCTTCTTTGTTCTTTAATGTCCAGCATGTTTGCAAGAGGAATTTTTTTTATACCTGTCTTGGTGTATCTAAGAGTTACATGTCCATGCCTGGGTCTGTTCCAGGGAGAGAGATTCCAATTTATCATCTCTAATACACCCATGTAGATCAACATTTCGTGTTGTCAAGTGATAGGCACTTCAAAAAAAGAGAAGACACCAATTTGAGATTGGTCTGGGGATGGGTGGGGGCATAGTAGACAAAGAAGGGAATGATCCACTCACTGCTTCTTTGTATAAATCTTCTACCCTCATCCAGGACAGAATCTGCTTAGAGCACCAGCATTCTTCTCTCCCCTTCTGGCTATCCACTCTCCACCCCCCACCCCTGCCCCTCCCTCTACATGTGCATGGTGAGTGTGATTGTCATTTTGATGTGTCCACTTGGCTAGGGTACAGTCCCCAGTTAAATGATCAAACTCTAATCTAGGTTCTTCTGTGAAGGTATTTTGTAGATATGATTAAAGTCCATTAACTGACTTTTAAATAAGGGAGATTATCCTAAATAATCTGGGTGGGCCTAATTCAGTCGAAAGATTTTAAAAACAGAACCGAGGTCTTCTTAATGAAGAAAAAATTCTCTTGTGGACGGCAGCTTCAGCCTGTACCTGAGAGTTCCAGCTTGCCTTTCTTGATGATCTACCTCTGGAGCTCAGAACTGCCTAGCCAGCCTCCAAAATGCATAAGCCATTCCTTGCAACAAATCTTTTAATATATACCTCCTACCAATTCTGTTTCTCTGGTTATATATCTTCTATATGCTATGCATTGTTGTGGGTGCTAGGAGTATAGAGGTAAATGAGACGAAGATCCCATGTACATGGAGCCTACATTCTAATGGCAGTTGCATTCCTTAGCTCATCTACACACACAAACATATTTTATTTAGACATTCTGGAGTATCTTATTCATTGCTAGGTAGGTTTGCATGCTGACACTTGGATCTGAATGGAAGAGTGAATGAATTAATAAAAACATATTTTGACCTAACCAATTTTCTTGTAATAATTTTGACATAATCTCTGAGAGAGCAACATTTTTACAGATTCTCTCTGACACTTGAGGAAAGGACATTTCTTCTTCCATGTTTTTGCTACATACTGCAATAAACAAGTAGACATAGGGACGCCTGGGTATCTCAGTCGGTTAAGTGGCTGCCTTCGGCTCAGGTCATGATCCCAGGGTCCTGGAATGGAGTCCCCTCATCAGGCTCCTTGTTAGCAGGGAGCCTGCTTCTCCCTCTGTCTGCCACTTTCCCTGCTTGTGCTCTCTCTTTCTCTCTCTCTGTCTCTGTGACAAATAAATAAATAGAGTCTTTAAAAAAAACAAGTAGACATAATATCCTTCACTGGTAAATTCATTGCAACTAATAGCAAAAAGAAAAATCCTGTGATTCTTTACAAAATTTAAACATTTATGTACAAGCAAGGTCAATAACTCATGGGATAATTAGCTAAGAACTACTATGGAGTTTCCTCTACTACTAAAGTTTTGGGGGATGCCTGGGTGGTTCAGTTGGTTAAGCACCCAACTCTTGGTTTTGGCTCAGGTCATGATCTCAGGGTCCTGAGATCGAGCCCTGAGTTGGGCTTGCGCTCAGTGCAGAGTCTGCATGAGATTCTTTTCCCATCCCTCTCCCTTCCCCTCTGCTCCTCTCCCTGCCTGCATACTCTCTTGCACTCTCTCTCTAAAATAAATAAATAAATAAATAAAAAGTTTTGACAGCACTCAGAATGCAAGTTTTCATGAACAAGTCTCATTAGTTTAAAAAATTCTTTATGAGGGAAAAATTGGTTCAGGGAAATAATTCAGGAGACAGCTGTAGTGTTATTTTGGGTGAGAGATGTTTGTAGCTTAGACTAGGGGTGTAGAAATGGAGAGAAATAAGTGAAGTTGACAAATATTTAGGATGTGTAGAATGCATACGCTATGAAATAGATATAAAAAACCATTGAATGATTTCTCATGTTTTATATTGCCTTTCCTTAGAACACCATTCCTGCTTAATGGTGTATCAGTGCCTCTGTGTACTTCTATACATATATTGGGAGGGAACAAGGAATAATACAGATCAGGGATCAGACAAAAATTGCCAATGAATAGTCATTCAGTACATCTTGGTGTCACCTCCAAATTCTGTTTGGGATATTCAGTCAATTCAATGTTCAACTCCCAGTAAGTGCCATTTCCCCCCTGTCAACATGTAAGCCCTTCCTTTCTTCCCTCCACAGTTGAAATGAGAGGTCTAGATACACACTCTCTGGTGGGGAGAGGATCATTTTGGTGTTTTGTTGTCTTCTCTCTGCCTTCCACAAGTTGTTTACTTTGTTTGGTACCTGGGGTCCTGAGACTGTACTCTGAAATGAAGTCTGTTCTATGACTGGGGAAAATCTTGAATTACCCCAGATGTATCTGGTGTTCTTCCTCCCAGTCCCCCTGAGGTTTGCATTATAAGTAGGAAGCCAGAATACTTGTTTTAATATTCTTAAACATTTTCATTTCTCCACGTCATTTACCCATCTCTCCCCCAATTCACACCCACCCTCAGTATCTAAATAGTCTTTCCCATTTCTTGTAAGAAGGGACTTTCCCTACATCATATCATGAGTTTCCATGTCATGCATTTCCCTATCATACATCCTCCTTGAAAAAGACCTTATCAGAATGAAGTTTATATTTGGTTCCTCCAAGTATACTTTATATTCCCAAGCCTTATTCTTGATGTGTAAATATAAACTTTTGGTAGTGGAAGGACTTTGCCAATTTTATAAAACCTGGATTTCAGGACGAACATTTTACCATTCACACAAACTAAATTCTAATTTCAAAGTCAAAGTGAAGCAAAGAGCTATTTATTCTTGACTATCTGCCCTACATAGTATGTAATAATTCAAAGATGGAAAATGTAGGAGTCCGTAATAGAATTTTATTTATATGTAATAAAAAATTGAAATATGTTTAGAAAAAAATTCTTTGTGATATGTACATTGGGTTTTTGATAGGATGATCCATTTTTCTGGGGGTATTGGTGAGGATTCCACTTCCTTTCCAACTTCATATACAGCTGCTGGAAATGTAAAATGAAACAATCACTCTCAAGAACAATTTGATAGTTTCTTAAAAAGTTAAACATACATTTATCATATCCAGCCATTTCACTCCTAAATATTTACCCAAGATATAGAAAAGCATGAATCCATACAAAGACTAGTATGTAAATATTTAAAGCAGCTTTTTTTGGAATAGCTCCAAACTTGAAACAACTCATCAACTGGTGAATGGATTAAAAAAAGAAGAAAACTATTGATACATACAACACAGATGATCTCAAAATAATTAAGTAAAACAAGCCAGGCATAAAACAAACACGTATTGCATTGTTCCATTTATATACAATTCTAGAAAATATAAACTAATCCCTAGTGACAGAAAGCAGATCGGTGAGTTCCTGGGGACAAGGGCAAGAGTAGGGAGAGGCAGATTACAGAAGGCTATGAGGAAGCTTTTGGAATGATGAGGTTAATTTGTATATTAGGACCCACAGAATGGAGGCAGTTCCAGTGGCCCGGCCCATGTCACAAATCCAAACCCAAGTCCGTTTGCAGTTACAAATGCCTCGCCGTCAAGGAAACGCGACACACGTCAGTCACAATCCTCCAGCTCAGCTTCATTTGGTCTACCTTACTTAGAAAATAGGACCTGCTAGTCTTAAAAGGAAATCCTGACTTCCTAGCCAGTCATGCCCTGTTTCTCCACACCTCTTCGAATGTTCTTTAAAACTGGCTCGTACCCAAAATCCTTCCAGAAGAGTGTGCCCCTGCTTGTGAGGCACTGCACCCTCCAAATCCATGGACTGTGTCCCTTTGAAGAAAGGACATCGAACTCATTACTAAATTGTTTTAGTTTTGTAATTTGACAGGAAGTAATGAATATGTTCATTATTTTAACTGTGGTGAAAGCTTACAGATATATACATGCATTAAAACTCATATAATTGTGCTCTTTATACACAGGTTATTGTACATCAATTATAGCTCAATAAAACTATATTAAAAAAATGAAAACATATATACTCACGTAAAACATATCCTATGCTTTTAGAATGCAATAGGAATAGTTCCTTTTATTGCATCATTCACTTAACTTTCATAATACCTCATTTATTTTAGTCCACATAAATTTTAGGGCTCTCTCCTAGTGCGTTTGGACTCTCTGTCTGGCATGTATCTTCACTGGTCAAGATTTTGATGAAATTGATTTTCCTGTGGCAAGACTATGTAAAGATTTCAAATTGCACATGCATCCTGATTCTGTGGAATTTCTGACAGACAACTCTAGGAGTTCCCCTCCCTCAAAGCTACTGATGTAAAATATGCTTAATAGACACAACCAGCTCTTCATTTGAAACCCTTCAGATGCAGAGGTGATGTCTCCATCAAATGTATTGGATTTTTCACCCATTTCTAGCTAAACACTTAAAAAGACTCAGTAGCACTTCCCTGTTTTGGGAGAATGTAGCATTGTGTCCTTTTTTCATAATAAATGTGTACACAAATATTTTGGCCATTATTTTCTAATTGTGGGGTCAGTTTTCACGAAACATTGGTGCCATTGACTACTTTGTCTAATTAGATAGCATGTGGGATATTGTAACATATACAAAGGTCATCTTTTGAGCATGTGGTCCTAAATAGGATGGTTTTAATTCTTCATATTTTATTCTTAAAAGCTACTGGAATTATACAAACTCTGTTAGTTGAGACTAATGTTTTTATACAGAGTCTGACACACTGTGAGTGTTTCATAAATCTTAGATAATCCAGTGATAATAAATAATTGCCCTTTTCTAGGTACATTTGGTTGTTCTGCCAAGGGCAAACTGACTCTTTCAAGCAGAAGTCAATTATGCCTGCCTTCTTGTAAATGCAATTTTCCCCTCACCCACTTAGCCCTTAGGGTATAATTCAGAAGAGCTTTTGTGCCCAAAATGAGTGATGGTCTTTACCAACTGTAATAGTTGATACCATTTGCCAGAAGTGCCCTCTGCTTTTCCTTCAGTTTCAGCCACATGCATCATATGCATTTGCTGGATTTTCCAGGATGACTTTTAGGTTGAAATGTTAGTGAATGAGAAAAAACAGTGCTCAGCAAGCCTAGTTTAGAGTCAGTGCTGGGTGCCTTTTTTTGGTTTTAATTAATTTCATCTTTTATTTTTTGAGGGGCTGTCTTTTATTTTATAAATAAAATATTTGAAACACATTGCATTGATCAACTTTTCCCAAATGGTGTTATGCAGAGCACTAGAGGTTCAGGAGATATTAATAGGTGGTTGGTTAAAAAAAAATTAGAGTGGCTCATTAAGTAAGTTTGGTAACTGTGTTAAACAAAGTTGAACAGATTCCTCTGCTGCAGGATTTCTCAGAACCTTTCATATGTCTCTGAGTTTTTAATCTCTAAGATAAACATATAGTATACAATATTGGCTAAATGTATTTGATCACAGCACCTTTTTTTAAAATTCAAAAATACCTCATTTTCATCTTGCAGAACATGAACACACTTTGAAATTAATTTGGAGAAATCTTTCTGTATATGTTCCTTTTCACATTTATTTTAATTGCAAATCAAAATAGGAGTAATCCAAAAAGTGACTATAAATTTAGCAAGAGTAGCCTTGTCTCCATACTTGTGTATGTATAGAATGCATACATATATTAAATATTGTAACACATGTATTATACAAAATGGCATACATGTGTGCATTATGCCTTTTTAAATATTAAAATAAATAATTTCCTGTCATGCATTACACCTCTCCCATTTTCCTCTACAATGTTCACTAAAGAACATCTAAAGTTTTGTACTGCAAAATTAGTAGGAAATTTTTATCAAAGTACTCCTCTTCATCCCCACTTTCTCTTCCTCTTCCTCAAAAAAAGAAAGAAAAAAAGAAAAGAGAAGAGCTCATATCTACTGTCACAATGCCAAATATGAAGTGTGCTGCTGTGGATTTTAATTTTATTCGATGCCCCCAGAATTCTTTCTGTCTTTTCTTGGCAAACATTATAGCAAAGTTAATTTGGGAATGTGATATCTGGAGGGTCTAAGAAATGACTGACTTCTAGAGGGATAAAGGGACTTATTCAATAACATATATATAAGTTGAGGAAATTGAGAGTGAGGCCTTTCTTTCTTTCTTTCTTTCTTTCTTTCCTTTCTTCTTTCTTTCTTCTTTCTTTCTTCCTTCCTTCCTTTTTTTTTTGCCTTTTAAAAAAATTTCCTTCCTTTTAGAAAAAAATTAAGTAAGATATATGCCCAACGTGGGACTTGAACTCATACCCCTGCAATCGAGAGTCACATGCTCTACTGACTGAGCCAGCCAAGTGACTCAAAGTTTGTGCTTTTTAATTTACTGTTCAGTAAATTAAAAGGAAAAACCTTCATACTATCCTGGCCAATACGTTTATGGAGGAAGGTAATCTGATCAGTGAGCTTCAAATTTTTCAGGGATGTAGAAAAAAATATGAAAAAATCCGTGAGACTAGAAGTTGAGAAAAACTGAATATATTAGCTAGAGTTACATTTTGAGTAAACCAGGAAAACTAGATGTGTACCCACAGATTCTGGTGAGAAAGTGTAGGTGGTTCAGGTCAACTACTGGTAAATCCACTCAAAACTCCCAGTATCTTTACATGGGTCCTCGTTACAGGCTTCATGACTAAACAATGACATTAGGATTGTTGATTTCATTATCGTCCTCCTCATTACCCATACTGTCATCGCTGTGAGGAAGAATGGCCTACTTTTATTATTTTTGTTTAAGATTTATTTATTTATTTGAGAGAGAGTGTGAGAGATCAGGAGTGGTGGTAGGAGCAGAGGGAGAGGGAGAGAGAGAGTCCTAAGCAAGCTCCCTGCTGAGCACAGAGCCCCACTCAGGGCGCAGTCTCCAGACCCTGAGATCACGACCTGAGTTGAAACTGAGAGTCAGTTGCTTAACCAACTGTACCACCCAGGTGCCCCAGAATGGCTACTTTTTTTAAATATTGTTTTTTTCTGTTTACAAAGGACACAGGAATAATTTTTACAATATTTTGAGCTCATGTTTGGGATGAATGTGGAACATCTTCCTCCTTTTCAATGCATTTTCTTGCTCCCTTTCACTTTTCCTTAATAATAATGTAAACCTTTATAATTGACTATTAATAAAAATACCTTAATTATAAAGAAAAAAACATGAATTGTAAAGCAAAACTTCCAAAGGGAAGACTCTGATCAATGGTTGATGTATTCTTAAATATTCTAGGAATGGGTCAGATTACTAAATGTTGAACTACGATTTCTCCTTTCCACCCCAGATTCAAAGCATGTCAAGTGTCCCTATGTTTTTGGTTAGGTGAATGTTATTCAAATATTATTTTACCTTTGATTCTAGTGACCATTCATTCTTTATGAATTTGATGCTGTACTGGATTCTGGGACACCACTGAGTAAATCCCACTTATTGGTCTGGTCATCCTCAGTCAGCCTTGCAAGGATTTCCTTTCTCCACCTGACACTCAACATTTGAGATTTCCTAGTGTTCTCTTGTCAGGCTTCTGTCCTCTCCCTCAGCTCTCAGGGTGAATGTGAGATAAACCGTCAACAAATGAGTATATTGACTGTAACAGTGTGTTTCAATTCCCTCTATTTGTCTATCTCCTTGACATTCTCTCTCTAATCCTGGCCAGGCATGTGCTCACGCCAAAAAGTTGGAATCCTCTCTCTTACTTTCCATATTCTATCATTTATAAGTCCTAAAATTTTACTTCCTAAGCATCTCTTTAATCCATTCCTTGATCTCCTTATTTCAGACCTTTGTCATTACCTACCTTGATAATTGAAATGACCTCTGTTTTCCTAATTACCCGGCTAGACCCTTTCCGGGGCACTTTCCGACCCTGTCTGTTCATAACCCTTCAGCATCCGTGAAGTCCAACCCCCTGGCAGGACATACATCCCCATTGTGATTGGTGCCCTTGTCCACCCTTTCGGCCTCACCCCCTCCCACTCCGTCTGAGTCTGATCGATTTGCTCTGGGGAAACTATTTGCAGTACATCAAGTTATCTCTTTCTCTCGGGCCTCTGTACAAATTCCTCCATCCGTCTGAAGTGCCTTTACCTCTTTTGTCTATTGGGAGACACCTATTTATCTTGCAGGTGACACTCTTCTCTGCAGTCATCTCCATGATCCCATTCCTGTAGCATGTTTTTACCGAGTTTTTTATGGCATGTATTGAATTTTATTTTATGGTTTTAGTAATCTGTGTGTTTTATTTGCATATGGAAATTTTATCTTGCAGTTTCTTTGTACCCTCAATTACAATAGCAACATAAAAGATAAAATGACTAGGAATAAACAAAATGAGAAGTGAAAATGTTTTTATATGTATTTATATATATACTTTATGAAAAAGTTTTATATATATTACCAAGGTCTCAAAAGAAGACATGAACAAATGGAAAGGCACACCGTGTTTTCACATAGAAAAATTCAGTATCATATACATTTTTCCTAAGTTAATCTGTATATTTAACATGCCTCCAAAAATAATATTACTTTTTTTTTTCTTTATTTTTTTGAGCTTGACAAATTGAATCTAACATTCAAATGAAAAATAAAGAATCAAAAATTGACCAAAAGTTGCTGGAAAAGGAGAATAATATGTGAGGGGAAGAGGACTAGCCTGGATATTTCAAATATTTTAAAATATTATATTAGATATTTAAAAATATTATACCACTAGAAACATAGAACATGGTATTGGAATAGAAAAAGATACAAACCAATGGAAGGGAATAGAAGCTCAAGAAATAGATTGGGATACATATGAGGTTTGAGTACATGATTAAGGTAGCATCTCAAGTCTCTAGAGACCAATAATTGCTATACAGACTATGATCAATTTTGAAAAAGTAATCTTATGTGACACCACAATAGATAGCATTGAATTAAAGATTTAAATGTGAAGAATGAAAGCATAAAAGAAATACTGCAGTAAGCCAAAGGGAAGTAGGGAAAAGCTTCCTAACTATATGACATAAAAACAATAAGCCATAAGAAAGAAATTTGATAAATTGATAACTACATGTAAATAACTTGTGCATGCAAAGATTACCATAAATAAAATTCAAGAAATAATCTACAAATCAGGGAAAATAACTCATATCACAGACATAGGGCTAATTTACCTAATATATAAAAGGCTCTCATATATCAATAAGAAAAAGACCTATGAACAAATAAAGATAGGTAAAATAAATGAGATAGTTAACAGAAAAGGAAATAGAAGTGTCTCTTCAACATAAAAAAAAAGTATGACTGTACTCACAGGAGTAGTACACATTGAAATACATTGAGATACCACTTATTATCTTTCAGATTAGCAAATATGAAAACATTTTGTGTTACAAGATGTGGGAAAACAATCTTTTCTCTTAGATTGTTGGTAGGAATGTAAATGGGTATAACTTTTATAGAGGGAAATTTGGTAATACCTATCAAAATTATAAATCCAAGGATTTCATCCAGCAATTCTATGTGTAAGGATTTAATTCACAGATGTATCTGGGGCTGTGTTAAGGTATTTCCTATTTTAAAATGTAAATAAATTTTTAAATTAAAAATTAAATGAACTTTTGTTTAAAAAATCATCATTTCACCATCTTTTGGTCTAGGTTCTCCCTACACTTTCTTTCAGACATACAGGACTTTGTCATGAATCCACTGTGAACCTGACAGACATTTCTCTAGAAATTACATACATTGAAAATTGCTAACAATTAGTAGAAAATTTAGAAGGAAAATGTTTACTCTTCGATCTTCTATTTTGAAACTGAAATGCTAGCATTTTATTTAGCCTGAGAAAGTAAATGGCCTTAAAAAATTACTGATGCAACATACATTGGTTATATACCATGTGTTGCTTTTTCCAAAACACTTATTTTTTTAAATCAATTATGTCTTTTAGGGTAGATGCTTTGATCAAATGTTCACTTGTTTTAGCTTATAAGAAAAATAAAAAAATACATGTAATATATGGAATTACCTGACTTGATGGTTTTGTAGAGCTGTTAGTATAAATATTTGACCTTCATCTTGGCCTCTGGGGAGCAGAGTAAGCATTAAGCTTTTCAGAATGGAGTTCTCACACATATGGCTACATGCTGTGCTGTCCTGGAGAAGCAGGTGGCTAAGTCTGGCTCTGGCCGCAGAGTCCCCAAAGATTTCCTTTTACCTGACAGCTACACAATGTGTATAATCAATAGTTCCATTATAGGATACCCAGTGTACCATGTGCCTAAATGGGTAGGGATGTCTTTTTTTTCCCATGTGTTTCCCTGAAAGTGTTTTATTCTCCCCATCCCAGAAGAAAACTATTCCTCAGAGAAAGAACTCTGAAAGACTTCGATGTAAGGAAATATTATGTAGAATCACACTGCATCTAATTAATGACATGGGCTGTCAAACAGAACATGCATACTGAATGTATTGATGCTGAAGGAGTTTGTACCTTGAAGGACAGCATTAAGATTTAAAAACAGAAGCAAAGAGATGAAAGTGAATAAATAAGACAATGTTATACAAGCACAAGCCTAGCTAAAATGAATGCCAGCATTGGAGTGGATTGCAAACTAAATATGAGACAATACTGTCATATTGTTGTAATGTGGCGTCAAAAAAAAAAAAATGCAAACGCAGCCTTCGGGAATTGCAAAGTGCTGTTTCTGAAGACTGTGTAAATCCAGGCTAGTGAGTTCACGCATTCCAGTTCATCTCCTCTATAATCTTCCAGTTTCAGGAACAGCATACATTTTCATCTTTGGAACCACTATTATGTGCAGTTTTCTTACATTTTATAGTAGATTTATCCTGGCAATATTGTACCCACACCATTCACTTATTAAGTTTTTACATTTTTTTCTCTGAGTGGAATTTTCTTGTTTTTCTTTTTAAACTACGTTTTTAATGGAAATAAACACAGGTTGTGATTTCAGGATTTCTCATTGACACAGGACTCTAGACACTGCATAAAACATCGTGTGCTACACTTTATTGAGTCTTAAAAGCAGTTAAGTGGAGTTTGTTGTACATAAGTCTTGCATTTGTACTTAGAGAAAAACCTCACATGATCACCATCTGTTTGTTTTTGCAAGACTGACCTTAGAATTTAGTTTTGATATGCCAGTGGAAATGTTATTTTAGTTTTAGTTAGGACTGGAGTTTTTAGACAGGAAATTTAATTCTCATACCAGAAAGAATATTTGTGACCTCTGATTATAAGCCACTTTTAGGTTAAAATTTTGAAAGTCACTTACAAAAAACAAAATAGAGCAGGTGATGTAAGAATTTCAGTTTAATTCACACTTGTGATGAAGTTGGGGTCCCTAAAATAGGCCTTTGTTATTGGGGGTCTTAATGTGGAATAAATGTATCAAAATACTATTTGGAGAACGTAGGGGGAAAATGATTGAATCAAGGGATCATTTTCAATTTTGGATCATTCATAGAGTGATTTTATTATCGAGTATTTCAGATACTCCCTTACTTCAAGTAAGCACAATCCTTGCTGGCAGTCGGCAGATTTGGCTCTGTGATTCTGTATTGCATGTCTAAGCGGTGAATAGGAGCAATCCGGTCCAGCTGCCCCACAGACTGAGCCTGTTCATTAGGGAAAAGGGCTCAGTGACCAGAGCTAACAAAGACAAGCTGGGGAATAAAGCAAAAAACTTGCAGCTGCTGATCTTCAGCTGCCTCACTTAAGGGGCCTCAGAGAAAGAATTCAATTTGTCCTAACCAGCATGTTTTAAATGACAATACAACACACCTGCCCACAGAAGTATACTTGGAGGGCTGTAAGAAGCTGGTTCTTCCACCGTGCCTGAACCCAAGATTTTAAATTATGAACACGCGGAGATGCAGCGAAAGGGGAACACTGTTCTGGTTAGTGGGGGTTTTTGCTTGTTTGTCTGCTTTGTTTCTTGGAGCTGCTACTGGAATTAGAGTAAGAGCTAAGTGAGATGGAGGTGGTGTCCAGTGGATTCCTCAAAATGATGGCAAATCCAGGCTGTTCGTTGGTTTAAATGTATTCTGGAAACTCCAGTGTTGGAGTGCCAAGTCTGGAATTGTTTTAGATATACATTCGTCATTTTTATTTTTTATGAGTAAGTCTATGTCCATCGTAGGGCCTGAACTCCTGGCCCTGAGATCAAGAGTCACGTGTTCTATGGGTTGAGCCAGCCAGGTGCCCAGCATCAGTTATTTTTATATTTTATGGGTTCAGTGTATGTTTCTCCATTCTCCAGATCCCTTTTTTTGCTGAAGTATCTCCAGATTTAAAGCAAAGGGCCCAATTGTTAATCTGGAAAAGGCACAATAAATACAAAAGAGAGTATGCAAAAAGTCTGCAAACACCAGGAAATTTAAAGGTAGTTTACCTGAAAACATGCCTGGAGGTTGAAGAAAAACATATTGAGAATGTTTTGTGTAAATGTAACTGACATACTTTTCTGTTTCCCAACACCCTGTAGTTCTAGAAACTACAGTTGGGTCAGAGGATGCCTGGTGCATTCTCTTGCTCAGTGCTGGACCTCTCCTGAGGATGAAAGTGTCTTAGGAATGGATTTGGAATTTTTAGCATTTGGTTGTCATATGTCCTTTGTAACGTAATCCACAGTAACTCACTGTGATAAATCGTTTTTGGAAAACTTAATTGTATATTGAAGAAATGTTTTGCCTTAGTAAAGTAGGTATGTGCTTCTAATTCTTATCTTATCCTCATAAATGAACCCAAAGATTTGTTAGATTCCCTGTTTTCCAAGGCTTCATTGTTAGGAGAGATTACACACATGCACGCACATACACACACCCTGCTACGCTTGTGGTACAATATGGCAGCCCTTTGGCTTGGGAATTAGACAGAAGAACAAATAACATAATAATTCACACATGGCGGAAGCAAAAGAAGAAATATGGAACCTCTACTGGGGTTTACTTTTATCTTTCACTTTTATTTTGCCTGCTTTCTCATTTTGAAAGAACTGCTCTGTGTGATCTTGACTGAAGACATTCCTGATAGCAGGAAGATTGGGTACTTTTTGTAATGATAAGTGGTTTGAGAGATGTGTTTGATGTAATGTGAATCAATTCAGTCACTAATATAGTGATCACTTAAAAATGGTTCTATTTTCTCAGAGAAAATTTCAAACATAAAGATAAGCCCCACAGGAAGGGGGGAACACCCCTACCTACTTCCACCAAATTGTTAAATTGGGTCTTTTTTCATCTTTTAATGCACACATATTTACAAAAACTCATTTGTTTACTCAGTTATTCATTCAACAAATATATGCTGAGCACAGACTAGGTGCTAGATGCTGTGAACTTTAGTTAACAAGACAAATAAGGTCTCTGCCCTGGCCCTAGTTGGGAGAGATAGTCACTGGATATGCAAGTGAAGAAACAAATGAGTTCATCAGTGGTTGTGATAAGTGCTATGAGGGAAATAAACAGCACATGAGATGGAGAGTAAACCCAGGGGTCCTCTTTAGACGTGGTGGATGGGAACCAACTCTAGGAGATTTGTAAGTTCAGACCTGAAGGATGAGAAGGAACAAACCATGTAAGAGTCAGGGAGAGAATATTTCAGGTAGAGAGGATGCTGGATGTATACAGTTTTTAACCTGCCCCTTTCCACTAAAATAAATGTCCATAATGCTTATAGAAAATTTTGTGGTGATATTTTAGAATTCAGAATTTTTTTTTAAGTAGGCTGGATGTGGACCCCAATGTGGAGCTTGAACTCACGACCTTGAGATCAAGACCTGAGCCGAGATCAAGAGTCGGATGCTTCACTGACTGAGCCACCCAGGTGCTCCTAGAATTCAGAATTTTTTGAACTTTTGAAATAGTATAGTTAAGTACATTTATTTGATAACATTTTCAGCAGTGTCTGGAGCAGCACCCTGTAATCAAACACATGAATATTTCTGCAGTGAGGAATAAGAACAATCACACTGTGTGAGATAAATAAATCCTCTGAATAGTCTCACTTCCAATTAGGTTTTGGTGTCAAATGAGTTCTAGTGAGATTGGGTTTTTCTGCCAAATAAGTTATATATAAACTTTTGATTTTTTGCACTTTTTAGGTTTCAAGATCATAGGTAAGGGGGATTGTGAAATGATATCTCATGATACAAAACACCATAATTAATGCCACATTTTTATATTTTTAGACTGTCTCCACTTAAGTTGTTATTTTAGCCTGCTGGGATGAACATTCTTCTAGCTGTGTATTTGTACACATTACTGATGATTTTCTTAGGAAGCATTGAATTGTTATATAAGGGATGTACAAAAGATTTTTTATGCATATTTTTATATAAGTTTGATATTTTAAAGTTAGTTACCAAAGTTGGGGACCTCTCAAAAGGGCTTCCTAATTCTATAGCTTAGCTGAGAGTAATTATTTTCATAACATCATACCCATGGCTCAAATTTAATAACTTTTAAAGGCAATGACAACAACAATAAAGCATATCTTTGCTTCTCGTTGGTTTTTGCCTTAATTCCTTTCACTCCTCTTCTCCATTTGTAATAGAAACCACATATATAGAGAGATTGGATTATTAACCACTAAAATGTAGCCACTCAGGGGAGAGGAGAATGTATGGGTTTATTTTCCATGTCAAAACAGAATGATTCAGGATCTGTGCTTATAGAAAAGCATCCTTCATTTAATTGTAGAAGCACGGGTCATATTTGCAGATTTCTAGGCTGCCATTGTCTTCTCTGAGCCTTCATAGATCTGATCATGCATCTGACCTTCCTGGTTAAGATCAGCCTCAGGATAATTCTGGAATTTAGTCTTCAAATCTTATTCTGCTCAGAATGTGACAGATTCTTCCCTTCAGAGCAGTAACTCAACAGTCCCTCACATCAGCTCTGACTTAAGCATGTGTGATATCAAGGCCACACTTATGATGAATCATACCCTCTTTCTCAATAGTACCTGTGGTTTTTCAAGTGTGATGCCAGTTCTGATGAGAGCTTTAGAATCAAAATGTCAAATTGTTGCTGTTTGTTGTTGCAAATGTAATTTTATCATCTCTGTTAATTCACTATGAAAGGATATACAATTTGTCTGAAAAGCACGTAAACTTCAGCTGCTACAATATGAAATTCAAGGATTCTGCCATTATTTACATATGTATATACTCCTAGGACCAAATGAAATCCTTCTTTACTTACCACTATGTACAATACACTTTTCTACATGCTTATTGTATTCCTACAGGATGTGTTCAAGACCCAGGTGTGTTATTTATTAACTCGCTATTCCACTGGATCTCACAGGCCTCTTAAGCATAGATGTCTATCACTGAGATCTGAATATTTTAAAAAATTAGAATGTCAACATTATTCTTCTTGGAATAAATGAAGGGACTGTGGGTGTGAGTTGTGGCTGGTTGCTAAGAATATCTAATCAGGTTGCATTGCTATAGCAACAGTGTTGCTAGGACTTTAAAGTTCCCCGGCAATCAGTTGGAATTCATAAGTGAAAGACATTGTTTATCTCAGTGGTATTTTAAAGTGATCCTAGCTAGCGTACTTTGGAAGGGAATGATACCCCCAATGAACTGCACTCCAGTCTGTGATCAGTTCAGAGTATGTAATCTACAGTAAGAGGGTGGTAATTTAACAGCCTGTTTTTTAAAGTGTTTGATTTCATAGACATTACCTAATTCAAGGTCATTTCCATCTGACTCTTCTAAGGGCTCACAAAGTGGCCAGACCATCAATGATCACACATTGATTATTTGAGAAGAAAAGTATCATTTCATATTTCTGTCATACATCAGAACATGGATGATTCCAAAAAATTCTATTAGTGTTCATATTTCTCTTTTCCAAAATGAAAATAGCTTTTTTAAAAATTATAGTTTACATCTTACCTAAAATGAGGACAGTTTAGAAAGCAAAAAACAGATAGTTAAAAATCTCCTAGAGCTAACTACTTTTAACGTCTTGTGGTAAAAATCATGTACATCCATAGTTGCTAAATAAATAGATATAAAACATGTATATGTTTCCTTGGCAGTGTGTTTTTTCAAAAGGTAACTTTACACTAGATTTTTAAACTGCTTTAAAACTCTCTTCATGTTTGCCCTGTTGTAGTTTTGAACACTTTTTTTTCCTTCACAAGTACACTCAAAATATTGAAATTGTCAAGGGGTTAGTCCCAGAGTTGAAAGCCTCTGAGTTTATTAAATATCTGCTCTATCCTATTCTAAGAGGTATGCAAAATATTTGGTTAAAGATTTTGTTGATCACCATCTTAATGGAACATGAAGCCAGCATTTTTTTCTTGTTTCAGCCACTAAACTTTTAAGTGAGGGAAAGAGATTGTATGACTGCTTCATTTCAACTTTGTAACATAGAATTTGATTCAATTTAAGGAATTGAAATAACTACCTGTTTTTTTTAACAGGTTGATCACTGAGGATTGAAAAGGTGGTTTTAGGTTGGCTGAATATGTGGTTGAATGAGGCATGAACTATAAGTAGCATTCTCTGTCACTTGTCACTTCACAGAGACCCAGAAATGAAAATAAAGCAGAAAATGTTTGAAGATTTCATAGGATGGCTGGCTAATCAATAAAGACTGAGCTGCTTGTGGACCTAAGAGATAATAAAAATAACTAAATTTTTGAGAAATAAGTATGTGCTAGGCATTGTTATAAAAGTTTCATTATTAACTCATTTAAGCTTTAGGATACCATATGATGTTATGAGAACCCTATAAGATTTCTGTTATTCCCATTTTATAGATAAGAACACTGAAGCAGAGTAAAGCTAAACAGCTTCCCCAAGGTTACATGACTACTAAATATCAGAGCCAGAATTCAAAACTGAGAATTCACTTCCAGAGCCCTCTTTCAAAACCACTGTACTTTGCTCTGGGGGATACTGAGTGGCTGTTTAAACTAAGCTATTCTCTTGGATTCATGGCCCATGATTTCATCCACAGTTTTGCTGGTCCAGAAACTTGGTTTTGGTTTTTCTCAGTTTATCCAGGGGTATACTATCTTTAGTGGTTTGCTCACAATGAGTCAATGCACAGGGTGTGGATTTATAAACCATTTAAACCATTTGCAAGGGAAGATGCAACTTTTCCAGATACATAGACTAGTCATCTCTGCAGAGCAGTACCTCAGTTTCTTTGTATAAATCTACTCAGGGAAGCAAGTTACAAATGGGAAAGTTCTGGTGAAGTTGGAATTAGAATAAGTATTTCATTTTCATTGTATCTGATTTTCTTTAATTGTAGGAATATATGATGTCAAGAAAAGAAGGGGGGTCATGCACTTTCTCTACATAGTAGGACTGATGAAACTACTCAGTTGATATTAACTGGTTGTTCTTCAGGCGTTTAGCTCACCTTTTGTTATATAAAAGACAATTTACTTCATTTGCTGACCAACTTGAAGAGGTTAAGGTGGTATTGCAAAGTGGTTTAGGAGCATGACTTTTGCAGGCCAACAGACTGAATTCAGTCCTGACTTTGCCACTTAGTAGCTGTGCCTCTGGGGAAGCTACTTCTCCAAGTCTTGGTTAGCTCATCTTTATAAATAGAAATAATAAGTAACTATCTGTTATAGATTGAATGTGTCCCCCTCCCACCCAAATTCATATGTTGAAAACCTAATGCCCAGGGTGATGGTATTAGGAGGTGGAGGCTTTGGGAGGTGATTGGGCCCTCGTGGATAGGATTCATGTCCTTATTAAAGACACTCCAGGGAGATCCCCTGTCTCTTCTGCCATGTGGGGGTGCAATGAGAAGTCAGCAGTCTGCATCCTGAAGGAGGCCATGCTGGCTCTCTGATCTTGGACTTCCAGCATCCATAACTATGAGAAATAAATTTCTGTTGCTTATAAACCACTAGTCTGCAGTATTTTATTATAGCAGCCCGAAGGGACTAAGATGTTCTCTTAAAGTTACTGTACAGACTAAATGAAAAAAATGTATGTGAAGTGCTTAGCATGCTGTCATTCACATGGTGCTCTTAAGCCAATACTCTGGCCATATTGATTGGATTGGGGTGATATATCTTAAGTGGGGAATCATATAACATTTTATCTATTGTTTATGGAGCAGGTTTAAAGAAATTGTTAGAAATAGCCCCGGCACCTAATAATAATAATAAAATTTGGCAAATCCTTAACCTCTTTTAAGCCTTAATTTCCTCCTATTTTGAGAAGATATAATAATACCTAATTTTCAAGGTCATGATAAAGTTTAAGGATGAGAAGAGACCTAGCTCAAGGCCCTAAATAAATGCTAATAACTATTTTTTAAAATAATGTGAATAGTTGAAATTTTAAAAGGTCTTACTCCCTGAACATATGTCCAAATTTTGAGAACATCTGACTCGTAGCTCTCCATGCACTGTTTACTGCATTTTTAGTTGTTGGAGTAAACATTATGATTTAATATATTCATGAAATCATTCATATTATCAGTATTATTAGTTTTTGTTGTTGGGTTTTTTGTTTTGCTTTGTTTCATTTTTTTGTTTGTTTGTTTGTTTTTTGGCTGCCTGCAGTTTTGCTGCTGTTAGTTCTACTCCATGAATAATGAAAAATATATGGGTTGTTATATCACATTGAATAATGTTCCGTTTTCTGTGTAAACTACATGGTCTAATGATTATTGTCATGTCGGGTTCCATTTCACAAAAGGAATTTAGAAATACCATGGAAACCTGACAGATTTTGAATTCCTGGTTGGGTATATTTTCTTATGTCCATTATGTTTTTTACTTTCATGAATTTTTGTTTGTTTATTTCTAGAGGATTGAAGACAATTCAGCATAAATTTAAAAAGTCTTGCTCAAGGTTGGAGGATTAGCATCTTGTACATTTGGGGAGACAAGCAAGTAAGGAGATAATGATAGGTCTTTAGAAGTCAGTATTGGCAAAACACACACAAACTTTTTTGGGGAAAAAAAAGATAGAAGCATTCAAGAGAATCATCAGAGAAAATTCTTATTAAATAGCTTTTTTTCTTTTCAAAATTCTCTGGTAGATGACAGCTTTCCTATCACTGAGGGCAATTTGGAGAGGTCAGGAGGCCTTAGAGAGATAGAAGCCTCATCTGATGTGTGGTCTATAGAATCTTTTATGGACATTCTTAATGTGCAGGAAGAACAAATTCTGTAGGCTCTTCACCCACCAAGTTTCTGCTCAGCTCATAGCTCAGTGCCAGATGGTGATGCAAGACAGTTTTGATGGAATGGTAAAATTGTCACACTGTTTTTGACAACAATCCTTTTCTTTGTCAGAGTCCCTGCTGTGTCTTCTTTGCTCTGGCATGCTCTTCCCCATGTCTCACCTTCTTCGCTGGGCTGCCATCTTGCTCCTGCAAAGGGCTAACATGCTACGGAAGGCATTAGCTGTTAATGTCATGCCTCCTTTCACCTCTTGTGGCAAGAGCTGTGACATATCTCCCCCGCCGTAGGATTTGTGCTTTTTACGAGGGCTGCCCTTAAGACCCAAAGGAATGGAAAATTAGAGAAAAAGAAAATGGGTCCAGGATAACAGTGAGGAAAGGATTCTGGTTTTTTAGTGACCATCTACAACATTCTGCCAGAGAGGCTAACAGCGGAGAGACTGTGGGAAAGTAGTGAGGACGGGCAGGTTCAAAGAGCCTAGTTTTGTTACTGTCATCCCCTGCCCTGCTGTGTCTGAGGCTCAGAGCATGTGGATTGTCTCTGATTGCCTACCTCACATCAACTTGGAGGGCCTGGGGGCCACTTCCCCATACCCTCAGCCTGATTCCTATCTCCAGTAGGTGAAGGAGAATTACCAGTAGCATTCTCTACTGTTCCCTTCACCCTTTTTCTAATCAGGTATAGAAACATGGCACACAATTCTTAGAAACATGGGACACAATTTCTGAAAATTTTGTGGGCACCTACAGCAAATAAATAGTACTTAATTTTTTTATTTTTTAATTTATTTGTTTTTTAAAATTTTTTTAGTGTTATGTTAATCACCATACATTACATCATTAGTTTTGGATGTAGTGTTCCATGATTCATTGTTTGTGCATAACACCGAGTGCTCCACGCAGAACATGCCCTCTTTAATACCCATCACCAGGCTAACCCATCCCCCCAACCCCCTCCCCAAATAGTACTTAATTTTTAAGTTAAAAGTGTCTCAAAGGCTTTGTAGCTATTTTTTTTTTTACCTTAATATATGCTGCTGGATTGTCTTTTGCAAAAGTTTATCTTCCTGTTTGGTTTAGCTAAATATTAAACTTATTTCATATTCCTTGAGTACAGTATACATTATGTAGCTTAAATTTTTTTAAGCACCCATTTCACTTTTAAGAAATGTCTTGGGGGGAACCTGGGTGGCTCAGTCGGTTAATAGGTGTCTGCCTTTGGCTCAGCTCATGATCTCGGGGTCCTGGGATCCAGCCCTAGGTTGGGCTCCCTGCTTGGCAGAGGGTCTGCTTCTCCCTCTTCTTCTGCCCCTCCCACCCTGCTGGTGCTCTCTCTCCTCTCAAATAAATAAATAAATAAATAAATAAATAAATAAATAAATAAAAATCTTAAAAAAAAAGAAATGTCTTAGGTGGTGAAAACTCTGACTTGGTCAATTTTCTGTTTTGTGAACAATACTGTGGTTGACAATATGAACTCTGCAGAAAATAAAAATAGAAAAAAAGAAGGGGTGAAGCCCAATGTGCTGCATGTATGAGCAGAGTAGTTTTTTTTTTAAGTTTTTATTTAAATTCCAGTTAGTGAACATGCAATGTAATAGTTTCAGGTATACAATATACTGATTCAACACTTCCATACATCACCCAGTGCTCATCATAGCAGGTGTCTCCTTAATTCCCATCACCTATTTCACCCATCCCCCTCACCTCCCCCTTCATAACCATCGGTTTCTTCTGTGTAGTTGAGAGTCTCTTTCTTGGTTTGTCTGTCTTTCTCTTTTGTTCCCCTTTGCTCATTTGGTTTTGTTTCTTAAATTCCACATATGAGTGAAATCACATGGTATTTCTTTTTCTCTGACTTATTTCACTTAGGGTAATACTCTCTAGCTCCTTCCATGTCATTGCAAATGGCAAGATTTCATTCTTTTTTGTGGTTGAGTAATATTCCATTCCACATGTTCTTTATCCATTCATCAATCGATGGATACTTAGGCTGTTTCCATATTTTGATTATTGTAGATAATGCTGCTATAAACATCAGGGTGCATGTATCCCTTTGAATTAGTATTTTTGTGTTCTTTGAGTAAATACCTAGTAGTAGGCATGGTAGTTTTTGATCTTTTTTTTGTAAAGAGAAAGTTCTGTGAGACAGAAGTCTCTACTTTGGCCTATCATAGAAAAGCTAAAACCAACATTGCAGAAATAAGGACTATAACACATTTTCTGAAGACTCTAAAATTTAGTTAATGGACTCTTAAGAAGCATGCTGCAACTATAAATCTTTTAGAAACCCCTATTATTTGGGTTCCATCCAAACCTTGGATATGCATCTCTCATTAACATGAAGATTTTCATATGGACCTTTAATGCTCCAATTGTTTCAAGTGCACTTGAAAATGGATTAGAAAAACTTGGCTAGTGAAGGTTGAATTTTAGCTGCAGCATGCAGTTTTATAGAAGCTCCTATTAACTAGACACTCTGAACCAATGGGAAATGATGCAATGAGATCCATACCAATTGCTTTGAAAAGCTTTTTCTCTCTACCTTTATTTCAGCATCAAATGACCCATGAGACCTGATCCTCAGATGTTGAAAACATTCATTTTCCAAATAATTAGATGTGGTGGGTGTAAAAGCAAAGGGCTGCTGAGACACTCTTTCTTATGTGGACTTAATGGGCTACAAAGAAGAAAAGTTCAAAGTAATATGTGTGAAAACAATGGGAATTCATCACAATTCTTGATGATATTTCCCTTGAAAATAACGAGATGAAATGTTTAGTGCAGTAGATTTTTAAAGAGTGCCTTAGTTGTCAGTCAGTCTCATGTTTGCATGTTCAAACTGATGAGACCAGTATTCTGTAGCTGGAGGCAACTGGCTGAAATTAATGATATAAAACACAGGCAACATGACAGCAAGTCATTTTGCAAAGCTAGTGGTTGTGACTCAGAGAAAATTTGAAATTAAGTCTATCTTGGAGTAAGGGTCATACTTTGAGGGATTTTAGTCATTGACCATCAATCAAAACACCAGCTTACACTTAAAATTCATGGTTTTAACTTTGGTAGCAAAACCTCTAAGGAATCTTTGTATTAAGAGTCAATGTCATAGGAGTTGATCCCATTCTCCTAGGAGAGGAGTCTGTGTGAATGGAAGATAAATTAAATCATTCTTTACTATTTGACAGCTTACCAGTTCAGAAATTTAGTTTAGGTATAGGGTCTAAAGGATGCTTTACCACTTGTCCTAAACATAAGTGAGATGATTTTTGGGGGGCTATCGCCAGGGCCAACCAAAGCAAAACTGTAAAGAATATACCAATTCTAGGATCAATATGGTTTCTCTTGCTGTCATGCTACAGAATCACAGAAGCCTGAGGCCAACAGTCACAGATTGTCCCTGGTTGTCCCTCAGCCATCAACAGGCAACTGCATCCTTTCCTTTCTTCCTGAAGGGCTAATTTCTAGATGGCACCATTCTTTTCATTTTCCCCATTTCCTTGGGATGGGAATGAGCAGAGTTTGGTTGATTCTTGCAAGGATGTCAATTTCTTATGTTAATTCTAGAATTCTCTGTGATTAGCTATTATTTCTTTCATCTAAGTTGATGCATAAATTCAAGGTGAAGCCAAATCTCCTGAACTATTGTACTTCTCTCCAAATCAACCAGTTTAGGGGGACAATGTGGGCTTCTTATTCCTGAGCAATGATAGGATTTTAAAGGTTTTAATTTAAATTAGCAACTAACGATGTGTGTACATACTTACATTTAAAGATATATGTACTTATACACTCTTTATATAAAAATAACTAGTTAATAATTTGTCAATAGGTGTTTTTAATTTTTAAACTATCCTCATTAAAAGTATTTTGTGTTTCTCAGTAATATCTAGTTAAAAGTTCCCATCCACAATGATAGGATTTTAAAGCTTTTAATTTAAATTAGCAATTAAGATGTATGTACATACTTACATTTAAAGATATATGTACTTATAGACTCTTTATATAAAAATAACTAGTTAATCTGTCGGTAGGTTTTTTTAATTTTTAAACTATCCCCATTAAAAGTATTTTGTATTTCTCAATAATATCTAGTTAAAAGTTCCCATCCGTTCTGTCACTACACATACAGTGTGAAATAGATACACAGGAAACATGTTACTTTAACCTCACTTGTAAATAAACTTGTGAACACACTTTTTGTATCTAAAATCTGCCCTAGATATGTAAAAGTCCATTCTTACAAGGAAAATACTTTCAGATAAATGTTTTTATTTGATCTCATATAGCCTTTAATTTTATGGACAGAAATAAATCAGGTGAAACAAAACACATGCAAAAAACACAATATTCCAGAAAAAAATTGTACTTTTTAATGATTGAGTAAATACAACTATTTTTGTTTATGTTAATATTTAAACTTTTTCAAAGAATGGATTCAATCTTAAAAAGAAAGTAAGAGGTATGTTATTTATGAACACAGATTCACAGTCATTTTAAGCCTAAAAATACCTTTGTACAGGAGAAAATTATAATGGTATTCAAAAAAATTTCAGTACTTCTAAGAATGTGGGTTCGGACATTATTATGTTGTAGGGGGAAAGCTCCCATTGTTTTTTTTTTTTTTAAAGGATTTAATTTATTTATTTGAGAGAGAGAGAGAGAGAGATCACAGAGGGAGAGGGAAAAGCAGATTCCCTACTGAGCAGGGAGCCCCACGAGGGGCTCCATCCCAGGACCCTGAGATCATGACCTGAGCCAAAAGCAGATGTTTAACCACCCACCGGAGCAACCCAGGCACCCCTCCATTTTTCTGTTTTCTAGCAGGGTTATATCACTACTTTAAAGTCTGAAGCTAAACTATTTTTTATGTTTCATAAAAAATCCAGAAAAATAGTGTATTCCTAAATACAACTGAATGTATTTATGTTGGATTTTATTTCTAAACTAAGTGTGCACTAAGGAGGCATTCCTTATCATCTGATAAATGTAGTGCAACTATGTAGATAACAGAGCAAACTTCAAAGATTGGATGTTGTTTATTGCCTTAAAGATATATTGGTCTTACCGTGATTCAGAAGACCTGTGTAACTGGTTATTCAGTCATTAGATTGATACCAGCTATGTAGAATTTTTCTATTTTAAATATTTAGAAAATTTATATGCAAGACACATCTCATTTTCACTGTCTTTGATTTTTTTGTTTATATTTTTTGACCCCCTAAGCCAAAGAGCTCCTTTACTTTTGCTTATGAGTAGTTTTAATGATAAGATGTTTCTGGTCTATATTCTACCAAAAGACAAGGAGGGATTCTTAATGAATTTATTTGAAAAATGAAGAGAATAACGTAGCAGTTCATTTAGAGGATAGGAATATAAATTCAGCGTATTGCTTTGGGTTGGAGAAATAGAAATAACAAATGGTCTTTCTTTCTCTTTACTCTTTTCTGCAGATATTCATTTATTATACGGCAGAAGCTATAGCATTAATTAATAAATAATAATTACATGGAACATGTTCTTTGGAATGCAGTTCATGGCTTCTTGCCCAGGACAGCAGAACAGCTGTTTCTGCTGAATTATTGGAATGTGAGAAGCAATGATGTAAAACCCTTCAAAGCACAGAGAGTAAAGGGATTTTTTTTTTCTCTTAAATCCCAATGAATAGAAGCTTTAATACACAAAGAGAGGATTCAGAGAGCCCTGTACTCTTTAAGCATAACACTTCTTCCCTTTGCGCATTCCCATTATTCCACTAGATTCTTAGTGTGAGATGTTTCAGGGGTTTTTGGTCTCACAGACTATTCTATTCTCCCATGAACCACTCAGAAACCAGACCCACCCTGGAGTCTTCCTAGGGGGAATGCCAGTCAGACCTCTGCCACGAGAGGGTGGAAAGCAGTGTCAAGTAGAGGGAAGCTTGGGTGTGGCACTGAGGGCTCTGGAGCTGAAGGACCTTAGATTCCAGATCTACCTCTTCTTAGCTCTGGGAACTTAGTCAAGTTACTTAACATCTCTGTGCCTCAATTTTTTTTTTTTTATCAATAGAACAAGGATAATAATAGGATCAATCCTATAGGTCCTTAATGAGTATTAACAGAAAAGATTTATGTAAAGCAAAATGTCTGGCTTATGGTAAACAGTGAATAAATGGTAGCTATTTTTATGAGGCATTTTATTCCAAAGCATTTTTCAATAGGTTCATTGTACAGAAAGTAACATTTATGGTATTGAATGATCTGTTTAAAAACTATACTGGAAAGAAAATCAAGCAGATCCTGGTCAGACCCTACTCAATACCTGCTGTATGATTTAGAAAAATCATTTAACCTCTCTAAATCTCAGTTTTCATATCTGAAAAATGGAGGTAATAAGGGCTTATATTGATTCTATGCTTATTACATGCTGAGTACTGTGCTAAGTGCTTTATTTTATTTTTTTTTAAGATTTTATTTATGTATTTGAGGGAGGGGCGAGCAGCAGAGGGAGAGGGAGAAGCAGGCTCTCTGCTGAGCGGGGAGCCCGATGCAGGGCTCAATCCCAGGAGCCTGGGATCATGACCTGAGCCGAAGGCAGATGCTTAACCGACTGAGCCACCCAGGTGCCCTGTGCTAAGACTTATGTCTTAGCTGATTTCATCCTCCTAACAATCTTACTTGATAGGAACGATTAACAACTTTATATAGAGGAAGAGACAAGAGAGAAATCTGATTCCATTCATTTAAACAGTTCTTGCTGGGCACCTAATATGTGCCGGACACTTTTTCTTGAAGCTGGAGATGTAGCCGGGAACAACATAGATTAAAAAGAGCAAAAGCAGGGGCCTTTATAGGCCTATGTTTTAATAGGGGAAGGGAATGAACAAAAATTTTAAAGAAGAACATATATCATATATTGGAGTGATGAATGCAAAAAAAAAATAAAAGAGAAAAAGCATGAAACATGTGAGATGATTTGTAATTTTAGGTAGGGTCGCCAGGGATGATCTCATGACAAAAAGTGAGATTTTGAGGTTAAAAAATCTGAAAGGATTGAGGTATAATTCTAGGGAGAGGAAACAAACAAGTGTCCGCATTTTTGAATCCTCCCCTAATGCTGCTAGTATAAACCTACCCACCTCTTTAAGCTCTTGAGAAGATCAAATTATTGAAATAATATGAATAAGATTTTAAACAATAAAGCACTAGTTAGAAATAATTATTATTCAAAAGAGGAAGAGAACATTGTGATACAATTTGATATCAGACAGAGGTCTATTATGTTTTCTCTACTCTTTTTGTTCCTTAAAACTATGTTTTCTAATACAGAAGACGATGTGAATTCACTTCCTAAGGCAAATCTCCATAGAGAAAATGCATCGCCTGCCATCCGCCGGATGTAGATGCATCACTGAATTTCAGTAGCTCCTTGGAAAGTTTCAGAATAGTTCTCTGCCTGTAATGGAGACCAAACATTTTATAAAACCATCTTGATTTCTCAAATGAAGGCAATTTGGGCTATCAGAAATTTCTTTCTTCTCTTGTGATATTAAGTTCAAATGATGCGGCTCAAAGTTTTTTCAGTCCATTAATCATTAGTCACCCATATGATTCAGCCCAACCTGACTCAAAACTAGCACTGAAAATACTTGTGAATTTTGTTTAACAACTTCAGGGTTCTCTAGTGACCCAGCTGTGACCAAGTTAGCCAAAATGACCACTTATTCCATTGATTAAATACAATATATCCTTTCATTTTTCCATTGTTTCTTTGTAAGGTAATGTAGCTTTAAGTAAGAATTCTTCCAATATATTTACTAAAGTTCAGGAGTCTGCAATATAAAAAGGATTTATTTATGAGAAACTCATATAATTAAAAGAAGCTTTTCTTTCAGGGCTACAAAACTTTCAGGTTATATAACCCACAGCTTTAAGCCTTGTATTAATTCTGACAATAGTGAGTACTACTCTCAGTTAAGCAACTATTGATACTCTAGGTGATGCTTCATGTTTCATTCCTGTTATTTTTTTTTTAAATAAACTTTAAATGTATAATATTCACATCAGCTTTGTGGTGAAATAGCTTCCCAAATGTATGGGGGAAAATGATATAGAGACCCTCTGGTGGCTGATCCTGAGTTGAGAAAGCATACTCATAGTGGAATCAGGGAAAAATTTCAGACTGGGTTCCTGAGGAGCAGAGAGCTAAATTTTGGGGATAATTTTTATTTACCTCTCCTGGATTGGATCCCATTTTATCTATCTTGTATGATTTTTTTTTTTAAATTCAAGAAACATTATCTTGGAAAGTAACTTTTCCATCTTTATAAGGAAATGACTTTCTGAAATATATACAAGTATTTGTAATTCATTGGCTGAAACATTTTATCATGTATTTATGGCAACCTCTCTACTTCCCTATGTGATTGTTTATTAAATCTGTGTTACATACAAGTATACATTAGGTAATTTGAGTCACAGCTTTTGAGGAGCTTGGAATCTAAAGGGAAAGAAAAGACACTTAGATGAAACTGTTTTAAGAATTAACTATGTTTTAAAATATTAACAGTAATAACTAAAGTAATGCTTAAACAACATAACACTAAGCTTCTCACTTTGAAGTCAACAGTCTGTGGATAGCTTTCTTGTTCTCTCCCATTTCCCTTTTTTTTCTAAACCTTTGGAGCTTCCTAAGTGTTTCTCCTATTTAGGTAATTTGTTATTAATAGATAAAGACTTTGGGATTCTTTGCTGTCCAGGAGATCCAGCAAGTTTGCTTCTACAGAGAATATGTGTGTGCACATATACATGCTTGTGTGAATTTTTTCCCTATGCGGAGGGAAAATAGGACAGATTATCAATTTGTACGTATAATGTTGCTCATCATATGTATTTGATAACACACATAAATCTATAGATCAATATTTATGGCAAATTCAGCATTGTTGTTCCCATCATTTATGAAGTGCATATTTTACCAGATTGCAAACTATGGCTTAAGAGGGAAAGCATTATTTCTATTAAATTCTATTCTAGTTCCTCATCCTTAAATTGTACATTTCTTATCTATAGTGTATTTGATATTCAGTTCTAAGATAATGGCATTTTCCAACTGGAAGGGTACAAACCCTTCACTTTTCACAGTGACACAGAATGGTTCAGAGATTTATCCAGTGCCTAGTACTTGGTAGTCCTAGAATCCTGGCCACATCTGTAGGCACTTGACCGTTGCCAGCAAGTAGGCACAGATTGTATGTGGAATTTTAGAATGTATTGCATCCATTTAGAGCGAAACATGCTAAAGAAATTTAAAAACTGAGGTGCCTGGGGCGCCTGGGTGGCTCAGTTGGTTAAGCGACTGCCTTCGGCTCAGGTCATGATCCTGGAGTCCCGAGATCGAGTCCCGTATCGGGCTCCCTGCTCGGCAGGGAGTCTGCTTCTCCCTCTGACCCTCTTCCCTCTCGTGTTCTCTATCTCTCATTCTCTCTCTCTCAAATAAATAAATAAAATCTTTAAAAAAAAAAAAAAAACTGAGGTGCCTGGGTGGCTCAGTTAAGTGTCTTCATTCGGCTCAGGTCATGATCCTGGAGTCCAGGGATCAAGCCCTGCTCAGCTTGGGCTCAGTTTCTCCCTCTCCCTCTGCTCCACCCCCTGCTTGTGTGTGCACGCTCTCTCTCTCTCACCCACTCTCTCAAATATATAAATAAAATCTTTAAAAAAAGAAATTTAAAAACTAAAAATAGAGGCGCCTGGGTGGCTCAGTCGTTAAGTGTCAGCCTTCGGCTAAGGTCATGATTCCAGAGTCCTGGGATCAAGCCCCGCATTGGGCTCCCGGCTCTGCGGGAAGCCTAATAATCCCTCTCCCACTCCCCCTGCTTGTGTTACCTCTCTCGCTGTTTCTCTCTCTGTCAAATAAATAAAAATTAAAAAAAAAACAAACTAAAAATATAATTGCTACCTCTTCTGTCAATGAGGCTGACACTAATTCATTTAACCTTGAGGGAGTTAAGGGAGTGACTTTAGTGTCATAAGAACCATGGCCTATTTTCAGCAGAAACTTCATATCACCTTTCATTGACTGGATGATGCAATAGTAAGTCCTGAAAAATTAGCCAAAGTTACCTTATTATGCTTTTTCTATCCTGATGGGAACAGTGCTGCTGAATTTCAAGAGGTTAGCATAATTAGTTCAAAAAAGCTACAGAAAAAGGGAAGATTTCCCTTCTATTACTTGAATCATATAGAAGTAATAAATGTTAAAATTGATTTTTAAAAAATCTGTACATAGGGGTGCCTGGGTGGCTCAGTCATTAAGCGCCTGCGTTTGGCTCAGGTTATGATCCCAGGGTCCTGGGATCGAGCCCCGCATCAGGCTCCCTGCTTGGGGGTGGGGGTGGGGGGAAGCCTGCTTCTCCCTCTCCCATTCCCCTAATATGTTGCCTCTCTCATTGTCTCTCTCTCTCTGTCAAATAAATAAATAAAATCTTTAAAAAAAAATCTGTACATAGTTCTAGGGGGTGTCTAATATTCAAAACTAGTTTGGACTTACGGGCGGGAGAGGAAAAGAGGAGTGAGTCAGTCCATAAATGAAGACCAAAAAATAGAGCGAATTCCGACCACAGCTTACATTTCTCACTACTCTGTATTTCAACATGAAGCCCCCATCTCATTCCGCATACCACCACCGTTAATCTAACCCAGCAAGCGTCTTGCCCTGCATGAGTGATTCCAGCTACCCAAGCCCATCACTCTCCACCTCCCAGCCTCCACAATTCGCCTCCACCTCCTGGGGCTTGACGGAGTGCTCCACGCATGCGCAGTCTACTCCACTGCCAGGCATGCTGTGAACTGACGTGCTGGTAGCTGATGCCCACACTCCTTTCAGGTCCCTGAACAAATGTCACTTTCTCAGAGACGTTGTATCTGGACACCTCATGTAAAATTGCCCTGCCCCCATCATTCTCTATCACCTCACCTTGTGTAAGCTTGGTGAGAGTGGGGTATTTGATTTTTTCACCGCTAGCTCTCTAGCACCTGGCTTAGATCCTGGCACTTAGCAGGTGCTTAATAAATAATTGGGGGGAATCAATACATTTCCTTCAGAAGAAGGTAATTTTGAAAGGCAACGGTGAAGGAAACAGATAACGTCCCTTTCTTGATGGAACTTAAAATGTTTTGTATAAAGAGTAGACTCTTGTTTTAGTAACTTTGCCTATTCTAGCTCATTAATGTTCATATCAGGTTTAAAGAGACCAGGGAATGAGAATAGAAACAAAAGAAGATAGATATAAAGGAATTCTTTAAAGTGTTACTCAATTTAAATTAAATTCATAGTATTTAATATTATTTAAATTAAATTTGTATTATTCAATATGGCATGAAATTATATATTTACTCTCCCTAAGAGTATCCTCCTTCATTGTAGAGGCAGGGTTTAATAATGAACAGTAGATGGTTAATGTATTTTACTCTTACTTAAAAATTACCAACATACTAGACATACCCTCAGACAGACACAGGTGACATTAGCCTGTTCAACTTTACCATACCAGATTTATTTTCCTCCATAAAATATTTTCTCTCTACTTAATGTAGTTTGTCAATTTGCCACATTAAAAAAAAAACACTTTTAAAATGATGCAAAAATTTTCCTTGATCTACAAAAACAAACAAATGAAACACTACAAAGAGGGAGGGGGGAAAAAAAAACAACAACTCAAGACACTCAAGGGAATACTCCTCCTAACTGTCCCTGCCAGGAGTTGTGTTAACTATAGCAGTAGTTACCTGGTCTGTGGCCAGCATGATAATGGTGAAGTGCTCCAGGACAAAGCGTTCTCCTGTAGAGCTTGTATGGTAAAGACTCCAAGGACATTATGCAAATTTAAATACACCTCCACTCTCCAGCCTTACAAAGAGCATGCAATGAATGCCATGTACAAATTATTGTTTGAGGCTAGAAGATAGTACAGTTCATGTTATTGATTCTAAATAGTTGTTAGTCACAAAATTTCAGGCCCTATGGTAGTAGTAAAAAGTATGAAGAATGTGTTTTTTTCTTTTCTTTTTTTTTGAGTTTTTTCAAGATTTTATTTATTTGAGAGAGCGAGAGCGAGAGCGAGAGAGAGCACAAGTATGGTGAAGAGCAGAGGGAGAAGCAGACTCCCCACTGAGCAGGGAGCCGAAGGCAGTTGTCTAACCAACTGAGCCACCCAGGTGCCCTGAAGAATGTCATTAAACATACTAAAGATTAATCTTTTCCAGCATATATTTTCTTTTAGGTTTTAAACTAGAAGAAATCTTTTTTTTTTAAATGGGCTTTTTTTAAAAGTAGTTTTTTTTTTTAAGGTTTTATTTATTTATTTGACAGAGAGAGACACAGCGAGAGAGGGAACACAAGTAGGGGGAGTGGGAGAGGGAGAAGCAGGCTTCCCGCGGAGCAGGGAGCCCAATGCGGGGCTCGACCACAGGACCCTGGGATCATGACCTGAGCCGAAGGCAGACACTTAACGACAGCCACTCAGGCACCCCTTAAAAGTCGTTTTAGATTCACATCAAAATTAAGAGTAAGGTACAGAGAATTCCTATACATCCTCTTATGTTTACATTTATAGTTAATCTAATTGTGTTAATTTTTAGAAACTACGTGTGTGTCAGTATTGTACCTTTTGGTTTCTGAGGCATACAATTGATACTCTTGGAATGTTCTCTCATTATTATTCAAAAACTGAAATTCTGAAAGTCATTATTTTTTCCCTAATTCTTACATTCATAATCCTTGTACAAAGTACTCCTCATTATTCGTTTCTGTTTCTAATTATTTTCCTTCGTTCCTTTCTGCCTTCTTCCCTAATTTTATCCTAAACGTAACAGCCAGGATCAATCCTTAGATGCCACTCTAATCACACTGCATTTTTTTTTTTTAAACAAGACAGCATGTATAAAGTGGCTGACTCCATGAACTCCCCCATCCCTCACCCTTTGCAACACACACCCATGAGGTAAGAACCGTGACAGCACAGGTGGTTGTATATGTGGCTATTGGGAGTCCCCCTGGGTTTTCTTATATACTTTACTTCATTCTTGCCAACCCTGCCTCGCATATTTATTTCCTGACAGGCCCATTTCCAGTTGTATTCTTCACTTTGTCCAAACAAATGTAAATTTCTCTCTCTTTTTTACCTTTATGGGTAATCTCCAAACTCCTGGTATATAATGTTTCTTTTATTCATAGCTTTGCTAAAAATTAATCTCTGTGACACTTTCTAAGGCTTCTCTTTGATCATACCTACATTTCTTCAAAATGAATAAAGCTATCTCCTTATGCAGTTGTAATTAGCTTTCTATGTTGTTTCCTGGGTTCTTGTGAATTGTTAATGAATACCTCTTTCTTTTTCTGTGTGAAATCTGTAGATACAAATTGCTAAGGGGACCCAAGGGCTGGGGGGAAGGGAATTATTTTGTGGAAAAGAAGTTTTTGTGAGATGTGGAGGTATGGGTGGTATAACTAATAGCTATGTAACTTTAAATAGTGAGAGATTATACATACGTGAACTTATGTAGAAGATTTCATCTTTATGTGTGTTCATTTCCTAATTTATAAAATAAGGAGACCAGGGATATGAATTAAAATAGGAACAGACAAGTTAAGTAAATAAATGAAGTTGGTTGGGCATAAGAAGAATTGCTTGGTTTCTTCGTCATTTTGCACTTTGACATTTGATAGACACAGAGAATGAGATAAATTTCTTTTTTTAAGTTTTTTATTGTTATGTTAATCACCATACATAACATCATTATAGTTCTTGATGTAGTGTTCCATGATTCATTGTTTGTGCATAACACCCAGTGCTCCACGCAGAACGTGCCCTCCTTAATACCCATCACCAGGCTAACCCATCCCCCCACCCCCTGCCCTCTGGAACCCTCAGTTTGTTTTTCAGAGTCCATTGTCTCTCATGGTTCATCTCCCCCTCCGATTACTCCCCTTTCATTCTTCCCCTCCTGCTATCTTCTTCTTCTTCTTCTTTTTTTTTTTAACATATATTGCATTATTTGTTTCAGAGGTACAGATCTGTGATTCAACAGTCTTGCACAATTCACAGCACTCACCATAGCACATACCCTCCCCAATGTCTATCACCCAACCACCCCATCCCTCCCAACCCCCGCTACTCCAGCAACCCTCAGTTTGTTTCCTGAGATTTAAGAATTCCTCATATCAGTGAGCTCATAAGATACATGCCTTTCTCTGATTGACTTATTTCACTCAGCATAACACCCTCCAGTTCCATCCACATCGTTGCAAATGGCAAGATCTCATTCCTTTTGATGGCTGCATAATATTCCATTGTGTATATGTACCACATCTTCTTTATCCATTCATTTGTCGATGGACATCTTGGCTCTTTCCACAGTTTGGCTATTGTGGACATTGCTGCTATAAACATTGGGGTGCACATACCCCTTCAGATCCCTACATTTGTATCTTTGGGGTAAATACCTATAGTGCAATTGCTGGATCATATGGTAGCTCTATTTTCAACTTTTTGAGGAACCTCCATACTGTTTTCCAGAGTGGTTGCACCAGTTTGCATTCCCATCAACAGTGTAGGAGGGTTCCCCTTTCTCCGCATCCCTGCCAACATCTCTTGTTTCCTGACTTGTTAATTTTCGCCATTCTGACTGGTGTGAGGTGGTATCTCATTGAGGTTTTGATTTGGATTTCCCCGATGCCGAGCGATGTTGAGCACTTTTTCATGTGTCTGTTGGCCATTTGGATGTCTTCTTTGGAAAAATGTCTGTTCTTGTCTTCGCCCATTTCTTGATTGGATTATTGGTTCTTTGGGTGTTGAGTTTGATAAGTTCTTTATAGATTTTGGATACTAACCCTTTATTGGATATGTCATTTGCAAATATCTTCTCCCATTCTGTCGGTTGTCTTTTGGTTTTGTGAACTGTTTCTTTTGCTGTTTTTTTATCTTGATGAAGTCCCAATAGTTCACTTTTGCCCTTGCTTCCCTTGCCTTTGGCGATGTTTCTAGGAAGAAGTTGCTGCGGCTGAGGTCGAAGAGGTTGCTGCCTGTGTTCTCCTTTAGGATTTTGATGGACTCCTGTCTCACATTTAGGTCTTTCAACCATTTGGAGTCTATATTTGTGTGTGGTGTAAGGAAATGGTCCAGTTTCATTCTTCTGCATGTGGCTGTCCAATTTTCCCAACACCATTTGTTGAAGAGACTGTCTTTTTGCCATTGGACATTCTTTCCTGCTCTGTCAAAGATTAGTTGACCATAGAGTTAAGGGTCCATTTCTGCGCTCTCTATTCTGTTCCATTGATCTATGTGTCTGTTTTTGTGCCAGTACCATACTGTCTTGATGATGACAGTTTTGTAATAGAGCTTGAAGTCTGGAATTGTGATGCCGCCAGCTTGCTTTTCCTTTTCAACATTCCTCTGGCTATTCGGGGTCTCTTCTGGTCCCATACAAATTTTAGGATTATTTGTTCCATTTCTTTGAAAAAAATGGATGGTATTTTGATAGGGATTGCATTGAATGTGTAGATTGCTCTAGGTAGCATTGACATCGTCACAATATTTGTTCTTCCAATCCATGAGCATGGAACATGTTTCCATTTCTTTGTGTCTTCCTCAGTTTCTTTCGTGAGTATTTTATAGTTTTCTGAGTACAGATCCTTTGCCTCTTTGGTTAGGTTTATTCCTAGGTATCTTATGGTTTTGGGTGCAATTTTAAATGGGATCGACTCCTTAATTTCTCTTTCTTCCGTCTTGTTGTTGGTGTATAGGAATGCCACTGATTTCTGTGCATTGATTTTATATCCTGCCACTTTACTGAATTCCTGTATGAGTTCTAGCAGTTTTGGGGTGGAGTCTTTTGGGTTTTCCGCATAAAGTATCATATCCTCTGCAAACAGTGAGAGTTTGACTTCTTTGCCGATTTGGATGCTTTTTATTTTTTTTGTTGTTGTTGTTATCTGATTGCTGTGGCTAGTACTTCCAATACTATGTTGAATAGCAGTGGTGAGAGTGGACATCCCTGCCGCGTTCCTGACCTTAGGGGGAAAGCTCTCAGTTTTTACCCATTGATAATGATATTCGCTGTAGGTTTTTCATAGATGGCTTTTATGATATTGAGGTATGTACGCTCTATCCCTACACTCTGAAGAGTTTTGATCAAGAAAGGATGTTGTACTTTGTCAAATGCTTTTTCTGCATCTATTTAGAGGATCCTATGGTTCTTGTTCTTTCTTTTATTAATATACTGTGTCACATTGATTGATTTGCAGATGTTGAGCCAACCTTGCAGCCCAGGGATAAATCCCACTTGGTCGTGGTGAATAATCCTTTTAATGTACTGTTGGATCCTATTGGCTAGTATTTTGGTGATAATTTTTGCATCCATGTTCATCAAGGATATTGGTTTGTAATTCTCCTTTTTGATGGGGTCTTTGTTTGGTTTGGGGATCAAGGTAATGGTGGCCTCATAAAACGAGTTTGGAACTTTTCCTTCCATTTCTATTTTTTGGAACAGTTTCAGAAGAATAGGTATTAATTCTTCTTTAAATGTTGGGTAGAATTCCCCTGGGAAGCCATCTGGCCCTGGGCTTTTGTTGGGAGATTTTTGATGACTGCTTCAATTTCCTTAGTGGTTATAGGTCTGTTCAGGTTTTCTATTTCTTCCTGGTTCAGTTTTGGTAGTTGCTACATCTCTAGGAATGCATCCATTTCTTCCAGGTTATCTAATTTGCTGGCATATAGTTGCTCATAATATGTTCTTATAATTGGTTGTATTTCTTTGGTGTTGGTTGTGATCTCTTTCATTCATGATTTTGTTGATTTGGGTTATTTCTCTTTTCTTTTTGATAAGTCTGGCCAGGGGGATATCAATCTTGTTAATTCTTTCAAAGAACCAGCTCCTCGTTTCGTTGATCTGTTCTACTGTTCTTTTGGTTTCTATTTCATTGATTTCTGCTCAGATCTTTATTATTTCTCTTCTCCTGCTGGGTTTAGGCTTTTTTTGCTGTTTTTTTTTTTTTTTTTTTCTCTAGCTCCTTTAGGTGTAGGGTTAGGTTGTGTGCTTGAGAACTTTCTTGTTTCTTGAGAGAGGCTTGTATTGCTATATACTTTTCTCTTAGGACTGCCTTTGCTGCATCCCAAAGATTTTGACAGTTGTGTTTTCATTTGAGAATGATATAAATTTCTTAAGGAAAAACAAAACCCACAAACACAAGTGTTGTGATATATGGTAACTCACACTTGAGACCTGAGATGTGGAAAGCAAATTCCCTCTCTAAAGGGAACTGCTGCAATTTAGCTCTACTTATTGTTCCCATGTAGAGATATGAGCTCTGTGTTACCAGAGCTGAGTTTTCAAAAGACAGAAAAATCAAGCGTGCCTGACTGGCTCAGTCTGAAGAGCATGTGACTCTTGATCTCAGGGTCCTGAGTTTGAGCCCCACGTTGCATGTAGCAATTCCTTAAATAAATAAAAAACTTAAAAATATTTTTAAAAAGTTAAGAAATCAGAGGATTTTTTTAAAAGATTTTATTTATTTATTTATTTATTTATTTATTTATTTATTTATTTGAGAGAGAGAGCAAGAGCAAGAGAGAGAGGGGGCACACGAGTTGGCATAGAGGAGCAGAAGAAGGAGAAGCAGGCTCCCTGAGGAGCAGGGAGCCCAAGTGGGGCTAGATCCCAGGAAGCTGGGATCATGACCTGAGCCTAAGGCAGATGCTTAAGTGACTGACACCCAGGTGCCCCGAAATCAGAGTTTTGATATCAAACCTCCTGACTTTTTAATTTTTTAAATATATATATATATATATAATTTATTTGAGAGAGGGGGAGAAAGAGAGGGACACGGGGGAGAGAACCCCCTCAGAAATTCCATACTGATTGTGAAGCCTCATGCAGGGCTTGATCTCAGGACCTTGAGATCATGACCTGAGCTGAAACCAAGAGTCTGACACTTAACCCACTGAACCACTCAGGCGCCCCCACCTGACTTTTTAAAGTGAGTTCTGACAAAAGCAAAAAACTGTGTGGGCCAAACCAAACATGATGAGGCCACACAATGAAGCCATCTCCAGCCCAAGGACTGCCATGTTCTATGTCCTAAAAACTAGACTATCTCTAAGATTTCTTCTGTGCCAGAGAGCTCTATTCTAAATTCCCTGTGGGGCATCAACAAAGCACTGCTGCTGAGGATAAACAACAGATAATCAGAAATATTTTTATCAAAACTTTCACTGGATTAAATTTTTCTACAGAAATTTGACTGAATGAGGTATTTTCAGTGGACAGAGAGAATTGATAATCCCGAGAGCAGCCATTTATAGGAAAGGCCCCAAATACTAAGCTGTGAAACGTAGCCAAATCTGGTTAGCAAAGATCTAATAGGATGCAAAGAAAAATGACAAGTGACTGGAGAGGGTGGGGTTATGTCTGGAAGTGCAGGATCAAGGAGAAGGGAGTTATTCATAGTAGTGGACTGTGCTGACTGGCTTTTTGGAGGGGAGAAATAAAATGATTAGTCCAGGGAAGAAGCAATTTGATTTGGCTGAGGGGAGGTTACTGGAAACCTTGGAAAGGGTGGCCCTTTGCAGAAATTGGGATGGAAGCCAGATTGGAGAAGGTTAATGGAGTTAGAGGTGAGAAACTGGAAGCTCCAGAAGTATGCTACTTTTCCAGGAGCTTGGATACAAAGAGAAAAGGGACTGGGATGAGAGTGGAGGAATCCGTTGCTTTCAGAGAAGGCGGTGTATTGAAAATGGGGAGCATCTGTGCTTGCTTGAAGCTGGATGGTGATACACTCTCTTCATTGTCGTTGGTGTCTTGGAAAGTAAGTGACTTCTTTTGACTTGCATGTCTAGTGACATATGTGAACTCTATGGCATGAATAATTGAAACATAACATTTCTTGGTAACTTATGGGTGGAATGATTAATACAATTTTGAATCATTGTTTCAGTATATTCAGCATATATTCAGAAGCTCAATACCTTCACTAATTCACAGGTTGCAGGAGATAATAGTATCTCCCCTATGTGTGAACGTCACTTTAGCATGTAATAACGTCTCCAGACTCATGGTCTTAGTTCCTTAAAGGTAGGTTGTACTTTGAGTAATATCTCTGTGGGCCCAACCTGAGCCAAGAGTATTCTGTGGTTATTTTCGCTGACCGTGCAGAACCTGATCCCTACCTGTTTACATGCAGCCCTTCTACTGAACTCTGTCTGTCCCCTTCCTGGGGCTACCATTACCTGAGCTGAACCACATGCTTATGTCCCCAGGACTCTGGCGTTATATCAGGTTGCCAAGAGCTAAGGAAGAGCTCATGTCCCCATTTTGTTTCATCTTTTTTTTTTTTAAAGATTTTATTTATTTATTTGACAGAGAGACACAGTAAGAGGGGGAACACAAGCAGGGGGAGTGAAAGAGGGAGAAGCAGGCTTCCCACCGAGCAGGGAGCCCAATGTGGGGCTCGATCCCAGGACCCTGGGATCATGACCTGAGCTGAAGGCAGACCCTTAAGGACTAAGCCACCCAGGCGCCCCTTGTTTTATCTTTTTGAATGGTATGGTACACTCCCAATTTCACAAATTTTAAAATCCCTGCTAGCCTGTTGTTTGATAAAAATTAAACATAAATCTTCTGTTGGGAGGCAAGTAGGAGATAAATAGAAATAGGAATCTTTCTTTTTGTTGAAATTCCCTAAAAGACAGAAATATAGCTTAGATACGGTAGGGGACAGTAGTGGATTTATTTAGAAATGGTGACTTTGCGTAAAATGATTTCTTTATTTACAATACACTATGGTGTTGTCATGTAATGTGGTGGCATTGTTTCGTTGATGTTACAAATAACAAAATTATGGTGTTATAAAAAGTGCATTCCTCTAGCTTGTCCATTTATTTATTTCAAATTTCAAATTTATTTCTTCTACTCTGGTAAAATTATTAAAATAGGTGACTGACAGTCATCTATCCTCCAAACACTTATTTTAGCACCTTCTGTGGATTATGCCCTAGTGGTGATGGTCAACAATTTGCATGTATCCACTTGTATTTAGCAGGAGACATGGCCAATTAAGCAATCGCAATGGAGTGGCATGCGCCATGGCCGGGAAGTGCAAAATACTATGAGAACACAGAGTAGACAAGCAATTGATCTAACAGGACAGAGCTTTCTTAGGAAGTCACCCTTGGAATAAGACCCAACGGAGTCATAAGAGGGAGCCAAACAAAGGTATAGTTCTGAACAGAGGGAAAGGCAGGTGGTACTGTTCAAGAGGTAAGTCAAGCAAGGCACAGCAAGTCAGAAAAATGGAGAGAACATTTGTTAACTCTCTTTCATCCAACAGACAGATATATTAAGCACCTATTAGTGTGCCAGGCACTGTATTAGGCATTGGGAGTTATAAGACATGAAGTAACTGTCTTCATGGTGTTTATTATGTAGGCAGGAAGTAACTAAGCATTAATTCATTAACAAGTAATTGCAGGACATTGTATAAGTACTGGAATAGAGACATGTACAAAGGGTGCAGTTGCACAAAGGAGAAATAATCAATTATGTTGGGAGTCTTGAAGGACGGCTTGAGATTTATTTTACAGCAACCCAAATGTAAGGTGGTCTTTTGTTAAGTTTTTACTTAGGGGCTTAATTCAGAACTTAACCTTGTGCTGCCAAGACAATATGTTTGCTTTGCAGCAGGTTTCAGAATAAGAAATCTAGAATAAGTGAGAAGCTTGTGGAGTGTCTGTACATTCTATTCAGGGCAAAGGAAAACGTGTTGTTTCCATGATGAAGAAAAACAATTTGCTAACTCAGAGGTTGCAAGAGATCTCTCAGAGGCCATCTACTTCCATTATAATTTGCTTTATATGAACCTGATATACACAGTCTCCTCAGATAGGGGATTTGAAGTACTCAGTCAACACAAGTACTGTGTATTAATATACATTAATATCTTGGGATGAACATGTTACTATATGTTCTGTTAGTGCAACTTAGCTTCTAAAGTCTTGAGGATATCTGGTATCAACACAGTTGAATGAATTTAGAAGATTAAAAAAAAACCTCGATTCAGAGTAATTGGAAAAACTCCAGTTGCTTTTAACATGTGAAAGTAGATTACATATTACTTGTGATTTTTTCCTAGAAAAAATATTTTAAGAAAGCAAAATTATTCTAAAGCAAGGACTTTTGTGATACATGGGGATTGGGGATTTTTAAAAAGATACTGCAAATGAACACGGCAGAAGTTTCTCTAAAATAAAATGGACCTTTGGAGCTTCCAAGACCATATTGATCAGTGGGTCTGAGGCTCCATGAGTCGGAGTGATCTGCTCAGAATTACATACCCATAAGTAGAGCCTGACCTGTGCGTCTCTACTCATTCTTGCCTGTGATTTTCTCAGTACCTCCATGCCTCAGGATGACAAGCTTATCTTGACAGCCCAAATACCTTCCTTCAAAATGCCCTGGTAATTAAGGAGGTAGAGTTATGGGGGATGCCTTTTGACTTATTCTTAAGTTATAAGTGAGAGAAATAACAAAGCATCTATACCTTCTCACGTGATTAATAGTCACATGATTTTACATGATTTTATCATTGTTCTACTGGAACTTGAAATGTGAAATGTGGTTTACTTTTTGGTTTACCTGCTACTGAGGTACACTTTCTTAATGAAAGTAAATAATGATATTTATTACCTAGGATAAAATGTGCATATTAAAAATAATATCTAGTGTGCTATGTGAATTATAAGTATCAAAAGGCAACAGGATGATGGTGTATAGATGGGTAATTTTGAAAACAAAGCATGTAGAACTGAAAATTAGAAGAGAATACATTCTTCATGTCTTAGTAAAAACAATACGTCAGATAACTTGTAAGGGGTGGGGCCAGCCATCCAGAGAATGGGAAGTCTTATATTTGACTCACTTGATAGTTCTTTAAACAGAGTGGTCATCTATAGCCTGGCTAAACTGTTGAGAAGGAAGGAGAGCCTGAAGCAAGAACCTATACAGTTCTCCATAGCTCAATTCTCTTCTTATGAGATGTCAAGTAATGGGGCTGAGTTTGAGGTCACTTGATTTAATATCTTTACAGATGACCTGGAAAAAAGAATCTAGAATATGTCTGTCAGATTTGTACTTGATGCTTAAATTAGGTGAAACCCCAAAGGATAGAAATAAAAATCCAAATAGTTTTGCAAACAGAATAAAAATTATATACAGAGAAGTATGGTGCCCTTTATTATGCAAATACAGGATTGGACTCAGTATAAGAAATGAAAGACCAGGGAAAAATTCTGGAAAAAAGCTAAATACAAGTCAGCAATTCGCTTCCATTGTTTAAGAATGTGTGCACCACGCTGACTGTGGTTCTTATTAATTCCATGTTTGTGAATGGCCAAGGTGCTTTAAGAACTAAGAGGTAAAACTCAAGAGTGTTAAAATGTACTCCAAATTATAGAAAAGAAAGAAAAAGGATGTCACACACGAGTACAGGTTTAAGAAAAATAGAATGGTTCTATTCAGAAAATTTAAAAAAAGGTTGAGTTAAATTAGTCATATAGATGTTTTTAAGTACAGGAAGGGAATTTTTTGGTTGTTTTTTTTTGGGAGAGGGGGAGGTCGATCCTTTTCTATTTTATACTGACATGAACGGAAAATAGGTTCAGTGAAAGCAAAAAGACATTTTGGTGACTATCAGAGTAATAAATATTGGAAGAGACGAAGCGAATAGTGAAATTACTGTCCTGGAAAGCTTGACTGAGATAATGAATGGTTGTTTTTCCTTAAGATTTGAGATATTTACTTCCTTGAAAAATACTTAGCAGATGACTTGAACTGTCTTGTCTGCCAACTCTGTGACTGTAATTTGAAGTTTGCCAAAAAGTCTTTGAAATAAATTGTAAATTTTAATTAAAATAAACGAAAGGAGGAGTTAGGTAACATTATTATTTTTAAGGCTTCTCTAGAGATGCATTAGAAAAAAACTCAATTTTATAATTAATTTATTATTTGGCTCAAAATTTCTCTTTATTTCATCTTGTTTGGAGATACTTATCTTTTTCTGAACTATCCATTTGTCTTGCCTTGGATTTATTTATTTAAGGGGAGAGAGAATGCCCTGGGGAGTGTTGCAGAATAATGGGCAGATGGGCTGATTTCTTGCTTATTAGGAAGCTGGAATGGTTTGACTATAAACTTCTTCCTAAGGGATAGGAGCCCCTTAAAATGAGGCTTACTCAGTCATGGAAATATAACCAAAGATAAAGATATTATTTTATCACCTTGTTTCTATTTTTTGGTATTCTGGTTTGACTTGATGACTTCCTGTTATTCCTGATGAAGCCTTAAGTAGACCAGTAGTTTGTTCTTTTGTGCTTTTGTTATCAGAGTTGGACAGATGTAACTGCAGGATTCAGCAGGAGGTAGCTAGGAGAAACCTCTCATTAAAGAAGAATTGGGAAATCCCATCTGAACACCCCTCCTCCCATTATTTAGAACATGGGGAACACGTGATGAATAGAACAGTAAAATTCTTAATATCAAATGCAAGGGTGTGCAGAAACTCTGTAAACCAACACGTGCTTTCTTCTTTATTTTTTTCTTTTCTAAAACAAAACATTTTGTTTTGTTAACTGAAATTAGACACAGCATGTTTTGAGGTAGTCACAGTGAGATGTAATTACTATGTGATCAAGTTGTAGTTTAACTCTTCTGGAGCCCAATAGAATACTTTAGATATAAGGAACTTCTGAAACCAAAGCATCCCAAACATCCATGGCATGGAATGTTAGTGCTATCACACATAAATCAAAGCATGATTTTTTATTCTAATTAATAGTTCTATTTACCATACTACTCGTTGGCTACATAATTTGAAAATATATGCAGCTTACATCGTGTATCTGCAGTTTTTGGAGGGAGAAAAATATAGAATGTTTTGAATTCATCTCTTTTTTTTTCCTATTTTTCCAATTGGTTTCTATGTATGGAAAATCTGTTGTTCCATGAATTAGTCCCAGACCTGGGAACAAACTATGTGGAGAGTCAAGGGCATGGGTTAACTGTGAAGAATATGAAATAGTAGAAATGGGAACTGGAGAGTGCATTGCAGCCCCCTCTCTACCACCAGCTGGGGTTTGCCATGGTTAGTAACCTCTCTGAGCTACAGGTCTCCTCCCATTTAAAACAGGAGAACCTCCTTATAGAGGGTTTTGGTGTACACTAAGGACAATAGTCTACATAAAGTCACCTTTGCATGTTAAATGTACAATACCAGTTTGGTTTCCCATTGGGGAACTGAACTCCATTTTCCCTGTGAGCATAAGAGGGGTTCCAGAGCAATGAGATTTCAAACCTTCTTGTCTCTGAGTCTTTTTTCTATTGCCAACTCTTCTTTATTCCCACCTTCATCTTAGCAATGAGTCAGGCTGTGACATAACTAAGAAATGTTGCCCAAAGTAGCTTATGTTTTCCAAAGTCAAGGATACTAGGGAAAGACCTAAGAATCAGCTCAGAAAGGAGGAAGGCACTCTCTTATAATTAAATAAATCTCACTTGTATTATATTATCCAAAGAGACAGTCACCCTGTAGTGTTTTCTTTCTGATAGGATAGTGTTCCTAGGCTGAATTAGAATACTCATTCAAATAGTTGTATATATATCCTTTCTGAAAACATCTACTGTCAGCTAGGTGAAACATTCTTCTCCAATCCATGAAAACAACGAGTTCCTCCAGAAGAACCAAATTTTGGAAAGAGTTTTAGAAAAGGGTCTAGTCGACATTCACTATGCCACAAAACAGCTTCCACTATCAGAAAAAGCATAGGCATGCACACTTGTGGAATCACAAGTACTGCTCTATTTGCCCACATGGGACATTTAAATTAGATTACACTTTCCTGTGTTTGGAAAACCACTTATTATCTGGAATTAAGAAACATGATCAAGATCCAAGGAACATCAGGTGGCCACCAGTGTAACACAGCTTAACTGTGTTAAAATCACAATCTTGTATTACATAAGGTAAGGATGATGGAGTGTATACCAGAATTACAGGTTCATAGAAGAATCTTGGAAATCATACCTGTAGTTTACCTTTCTAAAAATAAAGGCACAGAGATTCAGGTGACTTGCCAGCAATTGTAATCATGGTCGATCCAAGAATGGGATTCTTGTGTCCTGACTACTTATCCTATAGAGCAGACCAAAAACTCGTGGTCTATATAATGGCATGATATGGAAAACAGTTCTCTTTAGGGAATTAAATCTAAAAACATAGAGAAATACTTTAAGAAAAAACAAAACTTCTCCATATCAAATGTAACTTTGTGTTATTATCATATGCTTTTATTAAATGTTTGGAGAAGAGAGATTTCCTCCTTTAATAACATTAACTGACCATTTGAAAAAAGAAGTTTGTGGATTCGATTTCAAGTTTGGTCAGAGGCAAGTTGTCATCTTCATCCTGCATTATCAGGAAGCCCAGCCAGGTATGTGACTCTTTATGTTAAAAAGCAAATGAAGTGGGTATTTTCCTTTTGTTGTAGGAGCCTAGGTTCTGAGACAGACAACAATGTAGGGACGATCTAACTGCCTATATGTTACTAGCACTTGACCCCTGTATTGACAGCCTCCAATAGTCAGCTGCCTTAATTCTCTCTCCTACCTTGTCTCCTTCCTATACCTCGGATGCCTGATTTGTCTGAATTCAGGAAAAGCTGTCTTAATGATCCTGAAGAATGTGTCTTGACTTGCTGGCTGAACCTCTACTGCCAGCCAAGTCTCCAGACCTAGTTGGTAGATCTGGGGGATCATCTCTTTTCCTACTTATTCTGTTTTTCTGTGAGTGTGCTGCCATACTATTAACTAGCAGAATGGAATGAATAATTTGCTGGGAATTACCAAAAAAGTTCAAGAGGAAGAGGCTCTAACGCTTAAGACTGAGGTTGAGTGGTAGAACAGGAAAACCTTGAAGATGGGGCAAATTTGAAGATGAAAATTATACCAAGATAGGGAATCAAGATCAATTTTAATTAAGTCACAAATATTCTTTAGGTGGGCCAAGAAGAGGAATCCCCACTGTTTGTATTTTTGTTTAACTTATAACCAGATGGAGTTTTCCAGTTAAACTAGTAATAACTCAATAGTCTTGATTTATCTGCAATCTATTCAATTGATCAAGAAATATGCACTGCCTGCGCTGTGACCAGTACTACCAGAAAGAAGTATTGATGAGAAAAGACTGCAGCCAATATAAAGGAATCTCCTGGGGGTTGTTTTAACCTTCCTAGGTAAAGTGAAGGCAGAACAGAGAGTTCTCAATGAGAAGAGAATGCTTTTTCATGCATACCCTTGGGGGTAAGAATCATGTCTTAATTATCTGTGTATCTCTAGAACGGAGAACAGAACCTGGCATTGAGCAGGTGTACAATAATGTTTGCTGAAGGAGTATTGACAGTCTTTCTGGGCAAATGTAGAGAATGAGTAAATTACTTGATTCTTTTTCACTTAACGAAATCCCTCTCTCCACTTTTCCCCACTACCATGATAAGGAAGTGCATTTGGAATCTCTAGTGGAGTATGAATTTCATTTTCCTATAGAAGAAATATTCAAAATGACAGTTTAGATATAATTGAAAACTGTTGGGTACCTGAGTGGCTCAGATGGTTAAGCATCTGCCTTTGGCTCAGGTCATGATCTCCAGGTCCTGGGATCGAGTCCCACATTGGGCTCCCCGCTCAGTGGGGAGTCTGCTTCTCCCTCTTCCTCTGCCTCTCCCCACTGCTCCTCCTCTCTCTCTCTCTCTCTCTGTCTCAAATGCATCAATGAAAAAATTCTTAAAAAAAAAAGGAAAAGAAAACTGTTTTGGGGAGCACAAGGAATTTTGTTGGTTATCCAGGAACACATCAAGTCATAGCTACTATACTTTCTAGGGCCAAATATGTTCAAAATTGGAAACACAACCATTTTTCTAAGTTAGGTTCATATCCACCTGTTTTTTAAAAGTTTTATTTAAATTCCAGTTAGTTAACATACAGTATAATATTAGTTTCAGGTGTACAGTATAGTGATTCCACAGTTCCATACAGCACTCAGTGCTCATCACAAGTGTACTCCTTAATCTCCGTCACCTATTTAACCCATCCCCCACCCACCACCCTTCTGATAATGATGAGTTTGTTCTATATGGTTAGGAGTCTGTTTCTTGGTTTGCCTCTCTTTCTTTCTTTTTTTGTTTTCCTTTGCTCATTTGTTTTGTTTCTTAAATTCCACATATGAGCAAAATCATATGGTATTTTTCTTTCTCTGACTGATATTTATAGTAGCATTATTTACAATAGCCAAATTATGGAAATAGCCAAAGTATCCATTGATTGATGAATGGATGAAGAAGATGTGGTGTATGTATACATAACAGAGAATGGAATATTATTCAGCAATAAAAAAGAATGAGATCTTGCCTTTTGCAACAACATGGATGGAGCTAGAGAGTATTATGCTAAGCGAAATAAGTCAGCCCACTTATTTTTTTAAATTGGCTCTTCTGTTCTAGCTGCTATGAGTTTGTAGGGGAAACAACAAATACCAATAGTGCCTTTCATGCAGGATAAAAAGATACTTATCAAAGGAGAATATGAATATATATATATATACATATTCACTATATATATGTGTATATATATATACATATATATATATATATATATATATATATATATATATAGTGTCCTGGATTTATCAATGGTTATTTTATTTGATGTTGCAAGGCATTTAGTTGGGCATATAAGACAGATGCATATTCAGCAGTTAACTAGTTTGTGTGATTAATGTAGAGCAGTGGCATAGTGATCTTGAGAGAAGGAAAGTTCGATGCAGTTTGTTGTTAGAAAAAGCTCCATGGTCAGGGTGCCTGGGTGGCACAGTCAGTTAAGCTTTCGACTCTTGGTTTCAGCCCAGGTCTAATCTCAGGGTGGTGAGACTGGGCTCCTTGCTCAGCCTGAGTGTGCTTGAGTTTCTCTCTCCCTCTGCCCCTCCCCACTGCGCATGCTCTCTCTCTTTTTCTAAAATAAATAAATAAGTCTTAAAAAAGAAAGAAAGAAAGAAAAAGCTCCATGGTCAATTTGGGACTTGAGGTGGGTAGATTTTAGGGAGAAGGAAAAAAGTAAGAATAGGTATTTTTTTCCTTTTTTTTTAAATCTGGGAAGTTTTCACTGACCCACCAAGACAAGCTCAGATCCTCCTAGAAGCTCTGGTAACATTTCCTTAATAAAAATCTGATCACGGGTGCCTGGGTAGCTCAGTTGGCTGAGCCTCTGACTCTTGGTTTCAGCTCAAGTCATGATCTCAGGGTTATAGGATGGAGCTTCATGTTGAGCTCTGCATCCAGCAGGGAGACTGCTTGGGATTCTCTTGCTCCTTCTCCTTCCGCCTCTTGCCCTACACACACAGTCTCCCCTACCCCTCAAAATAAATAAATAAATCTTAAAAAAATCTGATCACATTATATCTATCTGCTTTTATATGCCACCTCGGAAACAGGAATGTATAAATGATTTTCAGCAATAATGGGAGATGTTTGAATTTATACTGAGGACATTGAAGACTAAAAAAAATGCTTTATGAAGAATAAAAAAGTGCAACAATCTGAGGGTCAGATTTGGGGAGGAAACTTGAAGGTGATGAGACAGCAAATCCTGTTGATTAAAATAGTTCAGGTAGGAGAGAAAAAGAGGTGGTGCCCAGGTGATAGGAATAGAATGGAAGGAAGACATAAGATGTATTTCCCAAGTGGAAACAAAAGGTTTTATTTCCTGGGTATGAGAGACGGGAAGGAGAGAAGGGAAAAGTGACTACAGTTTCAAGCCTACTAGACACTTTTTTATTTCTGTCCAAACTGGTGGGTAAAACTCCACAGCATTTGTACTAATGCCAAAGTTGTTTTCCAGGTTTAAATAATTTGTGTCATAAATGTTAGCATTTCTGTTTTCCTCATTTTCCAAATTTGTTTGTTGGCCTTGAGAAAAGTTAGCTTCTTTAGTCTCATTTGTTTTCTAGCGGAAAAAAGAAAAGACAATTGAAAATGAAGACAGCTACATTACATTTTGTTTGATATTGTATCACTGGCCATTTCATCTGCTCATTAAATTCTCTTTGAGTCATTTTTTCCCTTTAAACTGTAGGTTCATATATTCAAGGACTTATTGCAGTTAAAAAAAAGATGTAGAAAACTGTCTTGGAAAAAAATAACAGAGTGATCACACTTTGGGAGAGATACAGAAAATGAAGCCCAGTTGAAATATATGATTTGTTGTAAACAAATGACAGTTAATGACAACATGGGAATTAAAACCTATGTGTACTGACTTTCAAACTATTGCTCCTTATTACTATGCAAAAATAATTCTGGCAAAAGTACAGATAATGTAATGTGAAATCTTCCAAATGATATAACTAAGCTGTTAAAACTTACTGCACAGACATATATGTATGACTGCAGAGAATTTGCAGGAAATCTTGCTAGTTTCCATTTAAATTTAGACTGTCACGAAGGGCAATTTGGCATTTATCTCTTCAACTGTAGGATAACCTGTATTTTTTGAGACTTCCTGTTGAAGAGAGAATTTTCCGTGGGTTTCTTAAATTTCTGTACATCTTGCAAGCAAAGGTACTCTCTTTGTTCCAGACTATTTTTTCAAGGATGTTGGTACAGCGAACAGCCTTGGAAGATAGAGAAGCAAAGATCAGGCATGCTTACTATCCAGTATAATAAAGGTAATGGGCTCCCTCTGGAGCAAAGTACAGATATGCTTACTGCCTACTCTAAGAGATTCAGGTTTCCTCAAGTCAGGGTTCCTCTTTCTTTGACCCACTGATTGTGCAGACATCCATCTGGTCCATATCCATCTGGACTATATCTCAATTCTGTGAGAATTGGGAGTAAGGAAAACTGACATGAGTATGCTGAATTCCATGCTTTGTGCTGTGCTATGAGTAATAAAGTTCTTTGTCTCTGACCCAGGAGTCTCCTATCTTCTGGCAGTATCCATAAAAATATAGCAGGCTAACTTGTTAGCTTGTAAGTAGGATCTCAGATCCTTCACAGTTCTTGACATTCTCTAGGTGTAGAATTTTATGGCTCCAGGAAAAATCTGATAATTGGCTAGGTATAAGTGAAATTTGAAATGTTGTATATCAGTTTTTACTCAGTTAGACTCCTAGAGTTTTAGATAGAACAGCTTAAGATCTGAGTGTGGTATTAAGATCCTGGGGCTCACTGATAGGATTTGTGAAGAAGTACTTGCTCTAACCCATTACAAACTATATAGCATTGAATATAGTATTGTTGTTATATTCTAAATGCTTCTGTATATTGATAGGCTCAAAAAAGTTATTTTTGGGACAATTATGCAGCATAGGCTGGCAACACATATTATGTAGTAATTTGTATAGAGAGTCTATGTGACCAAAATGGATGGCCTGACCGTACTTTGGTTCCTAAATTTTGCTTGTGTGACTTGAAGAACTTCCTGGAGGAATATCCTTCTTCCTACTTGATTTTGGAAACTCCCTTTCCAGGTCTGATTATTACCATATTATCAAGGATCCAGTTTGTTCTTGGGAGCTAAGCAGACTGAATAATTAAAATGGACATTGGCTGTTTTAGTTTACTTCTAAGCTGGAAACACCAAATATGAAGCTTACACAGAAGAGGGTATCATGAAGATTGATGACAGAGGGAACCCATCAGATGCATAGGCTTTGTTAAGGCCCAGAACATAATACCCAACATTTACACAAATCAGTACTAAAGACTAAATTTGGGACTGTGGTAACTGCTGTGTGGTTAACAAGTTAATAATCTTGCCTCCAGCTCTAATGTATGTTTAATCATTTTCCTGGTATTGGGTTTAAAGCTAACAATGAATATGATTGCACTGCATGTCTCTTTTTTAGACATTAGTTCATGTTAGTTTTAACCTATAATTTACTTTTATTTCCTTTGTAGTCTTTTAAAAAACATTTTTCTGTACAGTAGAATTATGATTGTTTTAAGATCATCGTGATGTTATATAAAACGATAGAATGGGTGCAAGAGTGGGTAAGAGGCCAAGGGAAGTCCAGAGTGAAAGTAAAGAGAAAAGTGCAAAAGAAGCCGTACTTCAAATATACAATACTTCCTGTGAATGCATTAGACACAGTGGCTCACGTTCAGAAAGTATATACATGAAACTTATCTTCAGAGATCAACAGAGACTTTGCTTTGAGAGGAAATAGTAGATTTTGACCTAGGAATATGTAGTTATCCATTACAGAAATTAACATTGGTAATTTTGTTTGTAGAAAAAAAAAGTATGCAGAACAGTGCATTTCTAGCTAGCGGGGTCTGCTCATTTGGGAAAAGACCTTGTGTTTATTGTATGCAAAGTCAGCCCTTATACTTCATCTCCCTCCTGGCCTACTTTACTTGCTAGCCATCTGTGGCAGATTACATTTTCCAAGATGGCCCCCATCCCTTATGTTCTTCTGCAATGTGATCTGTCCACTCCCTCTCATCAAGAGGTGGAGTCCATTTTTTTACTACTTGAATCTGGATGGGCCCAGCAGCTGCCTTGACCAATAAAATATGGCAGAGCACTTAACTGGCCTGGTGCTTTCTACTTCCTGCCTCTTTAAACCCAGTTGTCATGGAAAAATACACTTTGACACCACTAAACAGTAAGAAGCCCCAACCATGTGGAGAGGCTCTAGAAAATGAGATGCCACATAAAGAGAGAGGCCAATGAGCACCAAGGAACCAGATAGGTGAGTGAGGATGCCACTGTGGCACTGGATCCTCCAGCCCTAGCTGCCTTACTTGACACCCCATGAATCAGAATGAATAAATCTGTTGAGCCTTTCCTGAATCCCTGGCCCATGAGTTTGTGAGCAAAATAAATTATTCTTCTAAGACACTTAGTTTATGAGGTAGTTTGTAACAGGAATAAATATTTGGAATACCATCAGTCTTGACTAAGTGGCAGTTAGAAGTTAGAGAGTACTAACAGATAAACTCTTTATTTTGACCTTTTAAAAGATTTGTTTTTTGTGTGTTTTTTGTTTGTTTGGTTTGTTTATTTAAAGTGGGAGAAATAGGGGCACCTGCCTGGCTCAGTTGGTAGAGCATGAGACTTGATCTCAGGGTTGTGAGTTCAAGCCCTATATTGGCTGTGGAGCCTACTTAAAAAAAGTGGGAGAAACAGTAGTGGTCATTCATTGATGATTTATTCACAGGAATGATAAGACAGCACACCCCGACTTCTTTGGTCATCTGTCTTGTTTGATTATATCCATTAGTTTAAAGGCTTGCTGAAGCTTTCCTTTTCATATTTTCATTGCTTTTCCACTCATTCTTGAGATTCTTTGGCAAACAGTAACATTGTGAGAAAACAAGCTCATCCACCCTTTAGTCAGTCCTCCTTTGCCTTCGCCTACTGATATTCAGGTTTATAGCAAACCTTCACTTAAACTTGGGATATTGTTCAACATTAAATAAAAAAAGATAATTTTGTCTTATTCAGCTCTCTGCTTCTAATGCCTGAAATATTTCTGCCTGGTATATAATGAATTATATAATTTTTTTTTTTTTTTTTTTTTTTTTTACCATTCTGAGAACAACTGGGCAATCATTGGGCCTGTGTGTTTGTGGAGGAGGGAGGGCTTCTTGAAGCTCATTTTTGTGGTGAGACCCTCCACTAGAAGACATCTACACTGGTTTAGGAATGAGAAAACTTGGAATTTTATTCAAAGTGTTGCTAAGTGTAGGTACAGCCTTGGGTAAGTAACATAACCTAGTTGGGCTCCAATTTTCTTGTTGAAAGTGAGGATCTGGATGTCATGGTCTTTAGGTTACCTTCTACATTGTGATCTTTGTGTTTTTGTCACTTCCATTACCACCACGGTTACACAGCTTTTAAAATATGATTTTACATTTATATAAAACTTATATATGAAGTCTCTGAATAATTCTTGTGTTCAGAATTTATCAATGGATGCATACTCTCTCTTCATAGTTGAAAGAAACAAGAACATTTGTTATGACTTATTTTTAAGCTGTTTTAAGTTTTAAAATGTTTACAGTAATAAAGTTAAATTGCACTAGAAAAAATATATCTGTCAAGGACACAACCTACCCCAATGTGCCATTCATTTGCATCTACAGGGAAACCCAATTATAAGAGCTATTTTCAAGAACTAGTATCACTGGAGACTGAGCAGAGCTACCCTGTAGTAGAGCAAGCAGGTAACAGCGCGTCCTAAAAAACTGACCTAGACAGGAACATGTACATGGTGAGCTCACCCACATTTTGTTATTCTCCTGTGGAATACTACATTTGATCTAAAATATTGTTGCTAATGTTTATGTAAAGTGAGATTATAATTAATCACTATGCTAATTTTAATAATTGTGTGCCTCAGGTGGATTGAGGTGCTAAAATTGTATGCCATGGGTTCCAAAAGCTCTCTTTTTTAGGTTGGACATGGTACATTTTGCAACCAAATACCTCTTTGGTAAACGTTATGTAAGACAGGCATAAAGTAAAAGAAGCAGGTCCCTAATCAATTGTTACTGCTGCTTTAAGATCTATCACAATGAAATATTTGTTGAGCTCCCTCCAGTCCAGGTCAGGACACATACCATTTACATGAGAAACATGGGTCCTTCTTCCTAATCATTCCTTGAGGGAATGGACTAGTTTCTCTCTGGTCTATTAAACCTTATGCAAGAGCTGATGACTCCTTAATTCCAAATAATAATAGGTAAGATTTGACATAGGCTTTTTTAAGTCCACCCCTGTGTAAAGGCTGCTCAGTGAGGTGGCGTGATTCTGGTCTTCCCTATGCTACTAACTAGTTCTAGAGCCTTGGGAGCAATCTCTAATCTTTCTGAATTTTATTCCCTGATTTGTTAAATGAAATGGGTTTCAAATTTTTTTCTTTGGGTCCTCTTCACAGTACAAGACTTTGATGAAGATGAAGTCTCTTTCCCTTGCTGTTTAAGGCAGGAGGCCTCCCCACTGCCGTCTTCTTGCTTCTTATTTTCTCCTTGGGCTTATGAATGAAACACCCTTAATGGTGAGAGACTAAGTAGTGTGTCTGTCCACTCTGGCACCATCTCTTTTTCTCCCAGACTGCTGATAGAGCCTTTTAAACACATCTCTTCACATCCATTCTCTGTTTGGCTCCCACACAGTAGTTCTTTACAAAGAATACTCTTTAAAACAAAAACAAAAACACCAAAGTTTATGATTTTACTTCTCTCCTTTAACCATGAGAAATGGCTTCATGTGCCTTTTCAGTCTGAATCCCAAGCCCTTAACGTGGCTTACTGGTCTCTCTGCTCTTTAGTCCCTCCTTACACCTCTGCCACTTTGCATTCCAGCCTCACCTTTTACTTTGTAGCAACAACCTGGAGTTGTCCCACGGAAGACTGAGGTGATGGCTTAGTGAATATGAATAATTTGTTGTGGTATAAATTTGCTGGGATAAGCACAATGGATATATACTTTTACCAAAGGACTTGGTGATATCAGACCAAGGGAAGTTGTTGGGTATGGCTTCTTAAGTGTTCCTAGTTCTTCATGGGAGATGTGCTCAGTTTTGTGGTCATGGAATTTTTCATTTCCAGAGTGAGGATTGGTTTTCCATCTCCAACACATTCCCTGAAACTATAGAGATGATATGTTATATGGTTGCCAAATCTGCCTTTTCTGGCTACATCACCTGGTTTTAACATCCATAAGCTAACAGGGCCATCTTGCTACATGGTTCAGAAATTGTATAATAATGATTAGATGTCACACATGGATACTTACTTGGAACAATCATCAGTCTGTGGAGAGGCACACTTGGTGATACTTTCAGGCATAGGGTGGAGTCACTACTACAGGCCTGCGTACAGACTATTGTACAACCACATGGGCCTTGTCTCAGTTCTGCCAATGCCATGTTATTCCCATTCTTCCCCAACCCCACCTTACACCTTCCTTTCCACTTCGATAATTCCTACTCATCATTTAAATCCTCTCAATATGTGAGTCACTTCCTCTCAGAAGCATGTCCTGTTCTTTCAGAAGGTTGGATATCCCTGGTTTATGCTTCCGTAATGCCCTTACCATCCCCTATAGAGTCCTCACACTTCTAGTTCAATGATTGTCCCACTTTTAGATTGTAAACTCTTTAAAGGCAAAGATTATCTAATTTATGCTAATGCCCCTACATTAAGCACAAGGCCTGACATAGAGTTGTCAGTCACCCAATAAAATATCTGCTGCATGACTAAAGGAATAAATGAACAATAGAAGGGGAAGTCATAGATGAGAAGAAGGAGTGGATCACAAGAAAGGAGAGGAAGTGCTTCTTGCTGATGCTGACGGTGGAACTGCAATGAGCTGGGAAGGGAAAATGAGAAGGTCTCCTGCCTGGCCCATGAGCCTGACTTCAGCTTCCAAGGAGGTGTAACTATTAGAGTCCACCCAGATTTCCTATGGAAGAGAGACCATATAGAATAAGACCTGTGCAGGAGCGCCTGGGTGGCTCAGTCGTTAAGCATCTGCCTTCGGCTCGGGTCATGATCCCAGGGTCCTGGGATCGAGCCCCACATCGGGCTCCCTGCTCCGTGGGAAGCCTGCTTCTCCCTCTCCCACTCCCTCTGCTTGTGTTCCCCTCTCTCGCTATGTCTCTCTCTGTCAAATAAATAAATAAAATCTTAAAAAAAATAAGACCTGTTGCAGAACACCTGGCAACTCAGGAAAGGCATGAGAAGAGGTCTGGAAGTAGATCTGAGCCCAACAGTATCTACACCCAAACACATACAAGGACTTTTTATGGTCAACTTTGAGAAACTATGTTTTTCCTTTGTTTGCTATCTTTCCTTCATATTTCCCCCCATTGTTAACAAAAGTATCAAAAAGGAAAGAGAAGAATCTTTAGAGAACCTTGAGAAGCTTTGTGCTTGCTCATAAGATAGGCAAACATTCTATGTTTTCATCCTCAGTGGATCAGAAGCAATGACATCTGGAAGTAGGAAAAGAAATAAAGAATTTACCCAGGAAGAGAGATAGGAGAAAAGGGCTGGAAAATAGGAAAAGAAATAAAGGATTTATCCAGCAAGAGAGATAGGAGAAAAGGAGAGTGGACCAAAGCTGCTTTGAGATTGTGATTCCATGGGACCTATCAGGTATCCTATTCTCATACCCACCCCTAATCAATAATATTCTTCTATTCATCTCTTCTGATTCCCCTCTAATTACTTGCGATCCTTTTTTTCCATCAGAGTAGCTCCTTTGCTCCTGGACGTAGGATCCATTTCCAATGGCTAAAGGCCTTGATGCACTGAGAGTATCATTCATATAACAGGCAACCCCAAATAGAAGTGTAACTACATAATCCCTGGAAAACATAAGTAGATATGGTTAGGTACCATAGGCTAACTGTCATAACAAACAACAGCGTAATCTCAGTGACAAAATACTCATGAGAAAAAGTTACTCAGGTCTACTGAAGGTCCATGGAGGAGGGAATAGGAAGAAGAGAGACTCTGCTGCACACAGTGACTCAGGGACTCAGGCTTTTTTCTGACCTGTTGCTCTTCCACCTTCTAGGTTATGTCTCCCACTGTATTCAGCCACTAGAGAAGATCACTCTTGGGAGGTTTGTATTAGCTAGACCTGAAAGTGGCATACACTTCCACCTTTTCTACAGGCTAGAACTAAGTCACACGGTCTCACCCAGTGGCAAAGGTAGCTGGAAAATATGGTTGTACTAGTTTCCTCGGGTTGTCAAAACAAAGTACTGGGTGGCTTAAAATAATAAAACTTTATTCTCTCATAGTTGTGGAGGGTAAAAGTCTGAAATCAAGGTGTCATCAGGGCCAGACTGCTTCTGAAGGCTTTAGAGAAGAATCTTTCCTCAGCTTCTTTCTGGTGGGTTGCTGGCAATGTGTCATCACTGGCTTGCAGCTACACTTCTCCAATTTCTGCCCGAGTCTTCACGTGGCTGTCTTCCCTATGTGTCTCTGTGTCCAAAGTTCTCTCTTTTTATAAGGACACCAGTCCTTGGATTAAGGCCCATCTAATCCATTATGACCTCATCTTAACATGATTACATCTACAGAGACCCTAATCCCATATAAGGTCACATGCACAGGTACTGAGGGTTAGGACTTAAACATTTTTTTTGGTGGGGGTCAGGGGATTGCAGGAGGCAGTTCAACTGTGACAGTGGCCTAAAGGAAAAAGAGAAATCGATGAACTACTATCCGACCTCTCTCTGCCTAGTTGTTAAGATTCTCTACCACAAGTAACAGTGAATAGGAAAGCCTTTTGAAGGCTTTTTAAAAAAAAGATTTTATTTATTTATTTGACAGAGACACAGCGAGAGAAGGAACACAAGCAGGGGAGTTGGAGAGGGAGAAGCAGGCTCCCAACTGAGCAGGGAGCCCAATGCAGGACTCCATCCCAGGATCCTGGGATCATGACCTGAGCCGAAGGCAGATGCTTAACTGACTGAGCCACCCAGGCGTCCCTTGAAGGTTTTTTTTGATGGTCTTAGAGAACTAAGCCTTTTTTATAACATTGTTTCTGTAAAAAAATGTATTTTTAACATGAGACAACTCTGATTGACAAAGGAACTTTTAAAGTTAACCTACCTCTAAGACATAATTGCTTATACTTCAGGGGACTTTACCCCACTCGAATAATGTTACAAGTTTTTTTGAAGTAGGATGTGTCACGTTTTGTAATACTATTAACTCTGATGGTTCAATAAAATAGAGTAGGCATAATAAAATTAATATAATCATGTCTAAAACGCCATGCCTGTTAAATATGCTTAGCCTAAAATCAATAAAGATTTCCTTTTTCTACTTAGGCCACTGTCATCTAACTGTGGTTTCTGCTCTTGGCATTTTCCATGTTAGTCTTTGCTCGTATCTTACCACACTTTATTAACTGTGCACTTTGTTAAGTCAGCCATGATTTAATAAAAGAACAGTGGCCTTAGAATCAGAACTTTAGCTCCATATTTTTTTCTTTAGCTCTGTATTTTATTAATTTTGCTATCTTGGGCAAGTCACCAAAACCACTTCCTACCTCAGTGTTTCCACCTGTACTGTGACTGATATTGATCCTTTCCCTGTGTGGTGGTGAGAATTCTATTGAAGTCACTTAATATTTAAGTGTGTGTCATATGCCGGTATTGCTGTAAGTGCTTGAGATGTATCAGTGAGAACAAAGTTCTCAGTCTTCATGGGGCTTCTTCTTTTTTTTTTTTTTTTAAAGATTTTATTTATTTATTCATGAGAGACAGAGGGAGAGAGAGAGAGAGAAGCAGAGGGAGAAGCAGGCTCCCAAGGAGCAGGGAGCCCAATGCGGGACTCGATCCCAGGACCCTGGGATCATGACCTGAGCTGAAGGCAGACGCTTAACCATCTGAGCCACCCAGGCGCCCCTTCATGGGGCTTCTATCCTAGAAACTAAAAATTATATAAATTATAAAATGCTTTACCAATGTAAGGTATTATCATCATTGCTATGTTAGCAGCAGCAACTCCAATTTCTCAAATATCTTTAAAAATCTTATTATGCATTAGCTCCTAGATATCAGGAAGTACATAAAAAGAAAATCTAAGAAGTGAAGAATTTACCCATTGGATGTTTAACCAGAAATATAAACTGGATGGTAAATATTGAAAACGTTTCTTTATTGCATTTAAAAGTAATCCTTGGACCCCTATTATATGGGTTGTGCAGTAAATTAGGCTCCGTGTGGAATGTGAAAATAGGCATTAATCCTGCCCTCAAGGAGGGGTGCATGGGTGGTTCTGCCTGGTGAAGGACTGACTCTTGGTTTCAACTCAGGTCGTGATCTCAGAGTCATGATATCGAGCCCCACGTCAGGCTCTGTGCTCAGCTGGGAGTCTGCGGAAGATTCTCTCTCTCCCTCTCCCTCGGCCCCTCCCTCCACTTGCACTCTTCTTCTCTCTCTCTTTCTCCCTCTCAATAAATAAATAAATCTTAAATAAATATCACAAATAATCTTAAATTTATAATCATAATTAGATCATATAATCATAAATCAAAAAATCATAAATCGATAAATCTTTACAAAAATCCTGCCCTCAAGGAGTTTAGAATCCAGTCAAACACATGCCCACTAAAAACTGCACTATGAGGATAGAAAGTTAATAGTATACAACAGTGAGGCACCAAAAAATTGATCGAAAGTCTCAAAAGCAGAACCGAAACACCTACAGCACCATAACATCTTATTGACATTCTTTATATGTAGAATATTTACTTTCTATTGCTGAAATGGACATAGCACTACCAGCATGTTTTATTTATCTACTTACGGAGATTTCATTTTATACTTTGAATATAGATATTGACATCTATGGTATGCTATATGGTGCAGTGTTTGTGCAGTACTTTCACTCTGTAATGGAAATATTTTGTATAAAAGCTTAAATGATATTTCAGAACAACACCAAGCATCTAGAAGGTTAGAGCTCATTGTTAAAACTGGAGACCTGAATCTGTTTAAAGCCATGTAATTTACATTTGGGTACTGACAGAGAAGACACTGTTATGAGAGGCTTGTCTGAACATTATCAGAAGTTACTGATTCATAAAGTATTGAAATGTGAAGTACACTTCTTTGCAATTTACATTTACCACGATTGCAGATATGTTGCCAGTTTTGTTGACCGTTATATCCCCAGTGGTTAGGACGGTCTATCCCTAGTGCTTCGTTCCTGGTACGTGGTAAACATTGGACAGATGTTTACTGAGTAAATGAACCCAATTTCCAGGCTGAGGGCACTCCTAAGCAAGGTCAAGTAAGGGATGCACAATGGGGATGGGTGAGGGAATGAGTGGGATGGCTGAGGGGGTAGCAGAGGATTGGGGGGATATCGTGGGGTATTTCTGTGGGGGCTCTGACAACAGTGGGAATTGGGCTTCCAGAGGCTTCTGTAGAAGGTCCTATAAGGTTTTGTTTCAGAAAAAAGAGGCCCATTGCCCCTTTCCTGGCTGTGGGATCCAAGGCATCACTGGCGGGGTGTGTCTGTTCAAACAGAAGGAGGGTAGAGAGAGTAAGGGGCAGAAGGACTCAGATGACTCTAGATGAGGATGTGGCAAAGGTCTTTGGGGTGGTAAGGCGGAGAGGAAGAGCAGGCCCAATAACAGTGGGGAGAGAAGGTGAATTTGTCTTCTCATGTTTATTGGAAAGATGAGTTCCCAATTTTGGTAGTCATTTCCATGTAAGAAACATTTTTCTAATGTTGTTTTCTAAGTTGAAAATCATGTATATTTGTAATACTAATGGTAGGATCAACAATAGCAATAACACATTTACATAGGCACCTTCAGTTTTCAAAGTGTATTTATATGCATTATCTCATTGGGTTGGTCCTTTTACATTTAAGTATTCTGTGTATTATACTTTGAGTTTGTTTTCTAGGAATAGGGATGAGTGTTTAGTGTGTGCACGTGTATTTGCACAAAATATGTTGGGCTCCGGTTGCATCCACAAATATACAAATATGGCCACCTCGATCCGAAAGACAAAATTGGTTTTCCTGTGATAAAAACCAGCCCTGTTTTCTTTTCTTATCAAGACTAATTCTGGAACTTTATCTATAAGCTCCTTGAAAGCAGGGATTGAGTTTTATTTATCAGTCAATAAGAAGAATTAGGTTAAGATTAATTATAAAATGTTTTAACTGCATGAATTTCTTGTATTTGTGTTACCCTGCGTATTACATATGTATTTGACAAACCTTGATTAAGCCTTTAATATATAATGCATCATGCTTAATTCTGGGAAGTTTAATGATCTCTTTCCAACCTAAGCAAGGGCGCGCGCGCGCGCGCACACACACACACACGCTCATACACACTCACTATCCCAGGCCTTAAGTAGCTCCTGATGGGAACATGCAGTTGTGAGATGTGTTGCAGGTGCTCTGTTAGAAGTGTACAGTGGAAGGAGGAGGCCCAGAAGAGGGAGTGATCTGTGTTACCTGGTTGATGGGGAACGTGTTCTCAAAGCTTCGTGACAAAAGTCATCCTTGAGCTGAGTTTTGAAAGATTATCATTTGGAATCAAGTGAATAACATCATAAAACTGTAACTTTCTTACATGCACTTTAGGATAGTAACAGCTAATCCTTTTCCTTAAGTAGCCTCTTCACTGGCTGAAATACATGTCTTCAGGTTCAGAGACACATTCAAGATTGTTATAGTTTTCTCATCATGCATTGTGTCTGTTCCGTGTTGAAGTACCTGTAGGAAGAAAATTAAGTGCAGGTTTTGTGTGTGGGTTGAGAGCTGATCGAATCGAAGGTGTGTCAAGAACCAACCAGCAAAGTCCCCAAATCATTCGAGTCCGTGGCATTCTTTTTTCAAGGCTTTCTTCATTGTAACCGGTCCCTGATGGTAATTGGTTGAATCAGATTTAACAATGCAGTCCGATAAACAGTTGTGGCAGCTGCTGCCATGGCAACGTCACCGTCCTTACCCTCCCAGCGCGCGCCCCTTCCCCACCCCTCCTCCTCCTCCTGCTTTCCTCCAGTAAGTGCATACTCGCTAGTGGTCTGTGCAAGCAGCAGGGTTTAATGGCAGAGCTGTTTTCTCTCCAAACTGTTCAAAATGATGAACGAAGATGCAGCTCAGAAAAGCGACAGTGGAGAGAAGTTCAACGGCAGTAGTCAGAGAAGGAAAAAACCCAAAAAGGTAAATCGCCAGAATTAGGAATGTCTGTATAGAGATATGTGTGTGTATGTGTTAGTGTGTAATATCAGTGAGATTACAGAAACCGTGGAGCATTATGAGTAACTATAGACTATGGCAGCGCCAAACATTGCCTTTTAAAGAGGCAGGTGCAGACTGCTTTCTGAGAATAGGAAAGGAACCAGGGTTCCTGATGGATACGTTGACTGGCGCATGGTGAAGTGAACAGAGATAAGGTGTGTTCTGCATGTGTATTATTGAGGATTGCGGCCACTGATGGATGCTTCTGGTGTTAACTGGGTATATATATAGAGAGAGTCATTTTATTTTTAGAATGAGTGAGTTTAAAAGGAAATGTTAAGCAGGGTGGATTGTGAAGCAAAAGGGAGATTTTTGACCAGATGTTTGCTCGGGGATGATCTTGAGATGGCCAGACAGCAAACGCCTTTGGTTCCGTGCTAAGTGTATTCTTCCTAAGGAGAAAAGACTGTTGTGACAGGAGAAATATGATCCTCAGCATGATATTTCTTTGGTTTGCTTAGCTCCTCTACAGTTTTCCCAGACATGATAGTGTGATAGCTCTTTCATTGATTAAGATAAACGGCTAAGATAAAGATATTATGGGCTGGGGCTGTTGGGCACACAAAGCAGTCTGTAGGATTTCTTAGCCTGGCACACATTCCCCCACCCTTGATTTTCATGGAAGCGATACCAGTGAGAAACAGTGGGAAAAGATGCAAACTATTCAGCCCCACCCTATGCCAGCACTTCTTTCTTTATGGCCTGACTCCTTCTGGTAAACTGTTGCAGCCTCACCGAGCAATGTGAGCCCCACCTCGGACAGAGATGTCTTTTAAATAAATTCCCCTAAAATCCGTTTATTTCTTGAGGCAATAAGATGGGCGGAATAGAAGATGATTCTCATGTAAATGTATTCCAATGTTAGAGGGTTTGCGTCTTGAATGAGCCAGTTAAACATTTTTATCACAGGCAAATGAATATTTTTCATTTTGACAATTTTGAAATTGCATTGCACTTTGAAATTAAAGATATCTGGTACTACATGTCTCATGATCTAAAAAACTGGAAGTAATTTGACACCTCTGATATTTAAAAGATCATTGTATTAGCCAACAAGGGATTAGTGTATTTCTATGGTGCCTTGTAATTTGATAAAAATGAGCATGCCCCCATATGAAATTTTTTAAAATAATAGCATAAAGATAGTGATGCAGTCTGATAAAGGCAAAGGATAAATCGGGGCAGGCAGGAGCATTGGTAGAATGTTCTTTTGTACCTGATGATTCCAGATCTTCCAGCCCTCGATGACATTTTTGTAGAACGTTAGCTAATTGATCAACATTTTAAAAAAGGGGAAAAAACAAATACAAAAGAAAAAGAGAGCAAGAGATAGGGAAAAAGAAAGAAGGAGTTTTTGCTTGAATTCACAATGTCATTTCACATTCCTCTTCAGTTTCTCTCTGAAGTCCCTGTGCTGCATTAGAAACATTATACTCAGAACTACTAAAGGGGTGAAGAATCTATATCATGGAGATTAAGATCTGAGTGTTGATACTAAATTCACACGCAAAGCCATCTTAAAGTGTTTGAGGGGGTAGAGCAGAAGAAATCATCATAGGTGATAACTATAATATTTATTCGGTATATTTTCTCAAATTATTTAGGGATAAATTCTTTTAAAACTTGCAGTTGAAATGAAAGCAATTAATAGCAAGTTTTGAATATGTGTATGTATTTTTACACACTCAGAGGCATACATTAAATGAGCTATTAAAACACAGAGGATATTGAGGGTTAAAAGTAATTTCACCTAATAGGAAGGCATACACACACATATGCACACACAAGTAAACATCCTTCAGTTCATCAAGTCAGACATAAGTGGGTTTGAATCTTAGCTCTATCCTTTAATATAGTGTGTTTGGAGCATATCATTTAATTTCTCTGATGTAGGTCCTCATCTATAAAATGTGAATAATTCTATATATCTTTTGGTGTTTTGTGAGGATTAGAAATAATGTACGTCAAATTCCTTGAGCAGTATTTAATATACAGTTCATGGCAATGACTTTTAAGGTGTTGTTACTGTTCCCTTGAATGGAAATTACTTATTGGAATAAGCCCTATAGAAGGGAAGTCTTGTTTATATTTTTAAGAGAGGCAGATGATAATATTGGTCCTTTGCAAAGGCTAGTAGTCATTTTTCAAAAGGTCAGAAGTTATATACTATAACTGGAAATTTTTTATCTCATACAAATTATTGAGATTTGCATAAACATACCTCAGGTCTTTAGATTACTACTTCACATCTTTTTTTTCACAGCAGGCAACTTAAGTTTATGTATTTATAAACTAGACCATTAAATGTGCTTTGATGAGGAAATAATAATCACGAGATAAGCATCCCTAATAAGGATAAAATCTGAGAAAAGCAAGAATTTGAGCAAAGTCGGTGCCATATCACTTTAATTGTGTTTTCTACTAGTGGTTCACATTGAGTCCATCGTAGGATTCTGTATAAGCACCCAGGACCGTGGACCACCAGGCTCACTGTGGCCTGGGTGTTGATCTAACATGTTGAATCATATTCCTTGAAAACATGCCTCTTCCTCTAGTAAATATTTAACAGATGAGCCATAATCCACTTGTTTATTCTACATCTCACAAAAGTAATACTGAGGGAGAGAACTAAAGGGTCTTTTGCCACGAAACCCACAATGTGAGAAAATAAGCTCAAGGAATTTATTTTCTATTAGAATTCTATTCTGGTTTCAGTAATTGGGTTTGTCAATGCCTGCCACCTAGAGACCACCAGGAACACACCGGTGGTTGAATGTGTTGGTAAGGGAGGATGCACATCTTGAGGAACCAAGTTAGAAAGAACTCATAGGATTTGGGTTTTGGCTGTAGTTGGTTAAAAATAAAAGAAAAAGAAAAAACACCGAGCAATCTCTCATTTAGCAAGAGAGGGGCATGTGTGGTATTTTGTGGCTTGGACAATGTTCGTGTTTTGTCTGTGTTCAGGCATGATAAGGGAGTTGTGCCATTTTTGACTTGCTCCATCCCAGTCACAGGGTGGCCTGGCCTGAAGATGATGCTTTGTGAAATTGTTTATGTTCAGCAGAAGAACACAAAGGCTAATTGGATAGTACCAGGTTAGCTCCTGGATGCTGGTGGCTGCTTTTCTCTTTCTCAGGCTTGAACACAAAGATACTTTTGGAGAGAGAGAGAGAGAGAGAGATTTATTATTGGATGCTCTTTAGTGTTCAAGGAAAATAAACCAGATATTGTTTAGCAACAATAAGTATTCAGAGAAATCTTTTTCATCTGATACTTCAGCAAATAGTATACCTCAGGCCCAGTAATTTCACACGATAATTTTCACACAAATGAATATTGCCCAACGTACAGATTTGGGGTGGATGTTCTAGTGGTTGTTCAGTGGAAAAGAGGAAATAGGAACTACTCTAATTCTCAGCTGGAATCCTGGACTAAAAGGAAGCACTGAGACCTATATGAAATGTTATCACTGTCAGAGAGTTTTTAGCCTATTCTAAACCCTGAACAACTGGTTAAAAATTTCTTATTCCAGACAATATTTTGGCAGATTAGGTTAAAATAATTCAACACCATATTAGAGTGCAGTACTCCACACTTTCCAATTTTGCATCATTGACAAGGCAGTGGATTTGTACTAGAAGAAGCTATAGGAGCCTTTGATAATTTACATAAATGAAAGTGGAAATGCCCAAGGATCAATCACTCATGACAGAGCCATCTGAAACCACTAGGCCTGCTGAGTTCTTCTAAACAAGTAAAAAACTAAATGGCTTAATAACAATTCACTCATTTGGTGGAACACCTATATAAAGATTCAAATATAAATACTATTGTTTTCAATAGAGTAGTAAGGTAAAATGGCTTTGTCATATATTTTATATTCATTTAAAATGTTTTGTTCTGGGCCGTTATTTTAAAATATTCACAAGCATTGCAAAATTTTTGGATTATATATATTTTTATTGCTGTTTACTTACCACTACCTAAATAGGGAAATGAAAGTGGTACCAGATGCGTGATTGAAATGTTGCACCATTGAAATGTGAGTGAGAGACATAGAGAAAAAGTTTATTTTTACAGCAGACACAGAATGTATGGCTTTTTTAGTGGAATCAGGTAGCAGATCCAGCATTTGGGTGTTCAAATCTTCTTGTAGTCAGATTACTTTTGAATTTAGCTGGTGCCTTATCTTGTTCAATCAAGTCTAGAAAGGCTTTCGTGTATAATTCATCCTGAATAATATCCCCATTTCTTCAATTTTCCAAATAACTTACGATTTATCTTTTTTTTAAAACATGAATTTAAAACCCAAAATAGCACATGTTGCCTGAAGACAGCAATTCCCCATCACTGAAGGTATTTAGGATGACCATCTGTCAGAGATGATGGAGATTTATTTTATTGGAAAGAGAAATCCCTTACAACCTGGTATTCTGTGGTTTTCTTTCTATGTCTCTGTTTCTAGGTCTTTCTACCTACCTTTATGATACTGATTTTTCACTGATAATTTCATATGCAAGTAATAGCTAAGATATTAATCCCAAAGTACCTTTTTTAGAGTAAAGCGTTGTCTGCTGCCCATAACTACCAGAGTTACCTGGGTTGCCTTCTAAAAGAAGAGAAGTCTTAGGACCCATGTCAGACTGGCTCAATCACTTTTGGTGATTTTTTAACAGGCTTCCAATTCCTTTGTTTTTATGTACACTAGAGTTTAGGACCATTAGAACCATTGCCTGAGAATGTGGTCAGCAGGCATGAAGTAGAGTTATTTTAGAAAGAAGAATCTCTAATTTCAGTGAGATGTGTTAGATATTACTTGGCTCTTGTAGTTGCATTTATTTCTTTTACGTGTAGATGGCGATGACAAGGACACAAGAGAACAGAAAGCATTTTTCTCCCTATTTTACTCTTATTCTACATCTAGGACTTAGAATTATTTCACATCCACCATCTCATTTGATCTTCAAAATAATTCTCCGTGAATATTATTACCCCAGTTTTGTAGATGTGGAACTGGAGATTCAGACTCTATCTATGTGGGGATGGTGCTGGAGAAATGATAGACATTTTTCCTACTATTCCACAAATGACATATTTTGAACCATTCTCCCATGGAAACGAGGTGCTAAGATATACTTCTGTATCTCCGGCAAAGCTTCTAAGGTATCTACAGTTTCATCTTCTGCTAAGATATCCTCCAGATTCTCCCCCAGTGTTACTTCCTGTCTTTTACCGGTTGATGACATTGTCCAAAATGCTGACTCTAATCTGGGAATAATACGTAAAGGTGATTTCTTTCCTGGCTGTTTGTAATATTCTTCCAATCAGGACTCCTCTTTCCCCTCCTTTTGCTCCCATTACATTTTATGATATGTGGGTGTGGATGTTTCTTTCAGGCTATACAGACACCTACTAGACTTGGAAAATTCACAAAAATGAATGGGATAATATAAGTAAACAGGTATCTTTGTGTGGTTTAGGTGTTTTAAATTAAGCTAGCATAAAAAGATCTTACTTTCACAACTTTATTCTAATTCTTGAAAAACTTTGTTAGTATGGTATTTTCAGTAATTGTTCTATGAAAGAACATTTAAAGAAATTTAAAGAAAATATGAAAACATATTTTCTCATATACTCATTCCTGAAGTGTTTCTGGTTTCTTTTTTCTTCTCAGTAAAGTTTCTAAAGAGACCAGTGAATGCATATTGAAATAGGATTAAGATTTTTATTTTTTATTTTTAGGTTTTTTTGAAGATTTATTTATTTATTTATTTGACAGAGAGAGAGAGAGAGAGAAACAGCGAGAGCAGGAAAACAAGCAGGGGGAGTGGGAGAGGGAGAAGCAGGCTTCCCGCTGAGCAGGGAGCCCGATGCGGGGCTCTATCCCAGGACCCTGGGATCATGACCTGAGACAAAGGCAGACGCTTAACGACTGAGCCACCCAGGTGCCCCAGGATTAAGATTTTTAAATCTGTATTTGTTACTATCTTGTCCCAATTTAGAGCATACTAAATTATAAATATACCTACAACTTTGTTTCTTTCCTGCTTATATCGTGTTCTAATTCCTGTTGGTAGCAGAAACAAAACCACTGTCTATTTTTATCTCAGTGGCAGGATTCATCACAACAAATAAACTTACCATCTCAATTTCCTTTTACTTGAATGGTTAGAGTTGGGATTGTTACCAAATAAGACCATCTTTTTTTTTTTTTTAAGATTTATGTATTTATTTGAGAGAGAGAAAAAGAGAGAGGATGGGGGAAGGCAGAGGAAGAGAATATCAAGCAGACTCCCCATTGAGCGTGGAGCTGGACACAGGACTCCGTTTCACGACCCTGAGATCATGACCTGAGTGGAAATCAAGTCAGTGCTTAACCGACTGAGCCACCCAGGTGCTCTGAGACCATCTTTTGATAGAAAAAAATTAACTTTTATACACTTGAGACCAAGTAAATATGATAGAATATTCCTTTTCTTTGAAATCCATTAATACCTGCCAACACCTAAATCTAGAGGGTGAGCTTCTACTTAGTTATCAGACCTGGTTTTTATTCATGGTTTTCTGTTAACTCACAAACAACTATCATCTTCTACCCACTAATTTGTGTTTGTACTCATTAAGACAAAGGCCTGATTTTTAACATTTGCTTAATGAGCTTCAATTTCTAAGAATCAACTTGTTTAACTCAGTTTAATTTAGGTGTTTCCTCCTAACCCATAGGAAAACTCCCTTAATTCAACAATTTTGTATTGGTTTGCTCAGTGTAGAGCACTGAATTCGCTGTCATGGCATTTCAGGGCTGAAAGTCAATGATTGATACCTTCATGGAGTTTCTATTCTGATTGAGGAGACATTTCTGTTCTATAAAAAAAGTAATGAGCAATTCAGAAATATTATAAGTATTATGTAATACTTAGCAAGTATTATAAGTATAGTGTTGTGCAATGCCAAATATAAATTCTGTAGGAGCCTGGAGAAGGCTAAGAGATCAGTGTGATTTTATTAAAATATTAAGCTCCACAAGTGGGTGAGCAATAGCCTTGAGCCTTGAATTATGGATAATGCTTAAGTATGAAAGGGGGTTAGATAGGCAACCCAGATGGGGCAACCTCAGCCATAGAATTACAAGTCACACTAAAGATTAGGAAACTGTTGAGAGACTTGCTGTAGTTTATCACCATAAATTTTGTGGGTGAACTCTCCCTGACATGTCCTTATGCTCTGCACCTTGTTCCATTCTAGGTTCACATTTTAGAATTCATCTTGTTTGGGGGGCTTATTCTGTGTCCTTCTCTTATAGCACATATTTCTTTAATCACTTATCTATGAAGCCTTGCCCCATATATATATTTGTGTTTATAAATTATTTCTTTAGTCAATTATAAATTCCAATAAATAGGCCTCCAAATTAATAAGGCATCTCAATCTAGTAGGGACACTTTTTGTAATTATCCAGATAATCAACCTCTGCCTTTATCTTTAGAGAAACTGCTATGGTTACCCTTGGACTGTAATGGTTTAGAATACTTATATGGGAACTCCTAAGACTTTACATTTACATGGTAGCTGAAAATGGCTTTTCTCATTGAGTTATTATTACATCTGCTCTATGTTAGCCCACTTTGTGTATTGGCATACTGTTGAATTTGTTCTGAGTGACTAGGTCCTGTTGGATTTTCAGATCCTTGAACATGAAATTCATGACTTTTCCCTCCTTTCCACTTGCTGCTCCATCCACAGGTTTCTGCGCTTGGTCTTTGTTCATCTGCACTGGCAGGTAGAGTGACTTATGGTTGATTATTTTACCTCTGGCTGCCTTGGACTTTCTATCCGTAAGATAAGAACAATTCTAGCCACTGCCATTTCAGAGAACACTCTAGGTTAAAGAGAAAAAAGTAAGGGGGCACATTAGAAATACAACTATGGAAACAGAAATAAGTGTTAGGATCTGTGTTGATTTTGGAAGTTTGAAGAATTTGAAAATGAAAGGTGGACCATTCTAGAATGTTTTACCAAGTGCTAGTAAGTGATACCTTTTTATACCTATTTTAATGTAATAATGTAGTAATTTATTATACTGCTGATCTTTAACAACATTTTAAGAATAAATATATCCCTGTGAAAGTTGAGCCAGTGTACATGAGAGTGTTCTACTGGAAAAAAAATACTAAAAACTTTTTAAAAAATTCAAACATTATGAAAATTTTATATGAGAAATTTAGTATTTTCTGTATGATGATTTCAATTCTCTTTTCACATAATACTTATCCCTGAAGATTCCTTGTCTCAGATGTTCTACATGTTTGCCCTGAATTCATAGGGTATGATGGCAGGATGCCTCCCTTATTTTGTAGTATTGTCTCATAATCATTGCATCCGGGTGAGGAGTGGGAGCAGGGGAGTGGCAATAGAGGTAAAGCCCACTACTTTAAAGTGAAAATCGGGAAAAAACTAGAACAAGTACAGACAATTTGCATTCAGTGGTTTGGAGATGCCATCAGAACTAGTAGATCTATCCATCCTATTGGCTTATTAAAATGAGTATGAATATCTGCTTTAATTTATTCACATCCAGTCCGACCTGTATCAGATCAAACTGACATAATTGTTTAGTATTTTCCATATAGTTGTCACAGTAAATCATTTCAGTATGCTCTTGAATCAGTCAAATTCAAAAGACTAGGTCTACATAAGAATTTAATATGTGTATATTGTTGGTATGAACTGTAGTTAATATATTAGTAATTGCCTATGTAACTTAGTACAATCTACCACATATTATCGTTTGTGTAGAAAAGTTGTTCAAAAGCTCATCTTTAAATGGCCAAAGAATATACTTTATAAGTAGCCTATAGGAATCAGTTCTGTTCTGCCTGAACATGAAGAGGAGAAGATTATTACAATGGTGCATTCTTATAGATCATTCTTCTGTCCTGGTACTTTGATGCGGCTGTAGGCCACACATCTGTGCATTGCTGGGTCACACAGCATGTAATGAGGATGTGTATCTGTGACAGTGTTAAGGCAAATTTGTTACACTCAGGGTTGTGATAATTCTTCTAAATCTCATGATGAAAAGCTGGTATGCCTTTCAATATGGTTGTTAGCTTCCCACCTCGTTACTATTCTTTTTTTTTTTTTTAAGATTTTGTTTATTTTTTTGACAGAGAGAGACACAGCGAGAGAGGGAACACAAGCAGGGGGAGTGGGAGAGGGAGAGAGAGAAGCAGGCTTCCCGCGGAGCAGGGAGCCCGATGGGGGGCTCTATCCTAGGACCCTGGCATCATGACCTGAGCCGAACGCAGACGCTTAACGACTGAGCCACCCAGGTGCCCCAAGATTAGTGTTCTATCCTAACGATACTCTTTTATCCTGTGTGGTACAAGATGAGAAAGATTAAGGAAATGTCATGTAGGTAGCTCCTCTTCTACCCATTTCAAAAGCCATGCATAGAAACCTGTGGATTTGGTAGGATAAAATACATTCACACCTAAGGTTTATCTGCAGATCAGTTTTGTTTTTGTTTTTTTGTTTTTGGTATGTGTTTCAAGGTACTATAGTTGTTTGATGATTTTGAGAACATAAATCTGATATTAGAGTGGAGTTTACATTACAGAGTTTACGTCCTGGGTCTACCAAAGGGATTTGGTTCTCCCAGTACAATGTACAGAATAAAATAAAACAAGTGACAGGAGCAAAATAAAGTATATGTGTAAAATTCTTTTTTGAGAAATTTGTATTTGTACTTTGAGAATTCAGAAATTGGCAACACTTTCCTTGTTGTTTAAGATTTATAGTAGTGACTGTAGAAAAGCCTTACTATGAATTTCCCATTTGTTTTCGTGATTTTAGACTCTTTTGAAAACCACATTTGAGTAGCATTAATAAAATGTTGGTAAGTAACACATTAAGTAAGTAACTCTTACTCTGAGACTCAGAGTCACTTCATGTACTGAGGTCTTAGGATGAGTGGTGACTAGGTTCTGGTTTGAATTGCTCAACTAGTTAGGACATAGTGCTAATCTAGCCACTGCTATTCCACACAAGCCAATTATCTTCATTTAGTCTCAAAAGCATAGACTTCATTCTTAACATCAGAGAGTAACTGATCGAAGGGATACAGTATGGGAGAATACTGCCAGATGTGTACAAACCTAAATCTACTACCCCCAAAAAACACACTTAAAAAATGGACAGTCTATTGACACATATTTAAGTGTCAAGATTACCCCCTAATTACTTATCTCCTCAATATGAAAAAGAATTCTAGTCCTTTTCTAGAAGGTCCATATGAGGAGTAACAATAGTAATATAATAAAAGTAAAATGGAGGTCCTCTATGGCCTTATGATGAAGTTAACCTAATTCAAACTTGTTTGAATGAATTTTTTTTTCCAATAAGCTGGACAGTTTAACTATAGAAAAATTCATTAGGAAAAATAGTTTAACTCATTGAAACATTTTATAATAATAATAGGAACATTTTTTTCAATAATAAGAAGCAATAATTAATATATATTGAGAGCTTATCATGGTATTACCCATTGTGCTAAGAGTTCTACATAGATTATCTCATTTTATCTGCACAATAATTCAATGAGTTGGCACTATCCCGTATTAAAGAGGAGGAGACTGATGTCTAGAGGGATTGGAAAACTTCCCTGATTAAATCCATATAGCTACTAAGTGATGGGTGCAAGATGTTACCCTGAGTCAAAATGACCTTCCTGCCTGTCTCCAAACCCCTGTGCTATGCTGATAGACCAACATGTTAAACAATTAAGATAGGATCAAGAATGCAAAAAATAGAGGTTTCTTTCTGTTCAAAACCCAGTGACCCAATATGCCTTCTCTGGTTAGTCAATGAATCCAAAATGCTATTTTGGTTGATTTTTTTTCCTCAAATATAGTTCAGAACAGAAGTATAAATCCAAGTAGGAAACTGTTTTTTATGTGTAGTCATTGGGTAAAATTATCAGATGCACTCATAATATTCAAGCCAGATGTGAATTCCTGGTCTTTGCACTGGAACACTGAAGAATGAAGCTTTCTATGTTGATATTTCCATCTGCACTTCAACTATTTTTGTCAAATGGCTGACACCCTTAACTAGCCTCTTCAGTATAAGGGGGAATTTGTTAGTGAGTGCATGTTGTTTGTCCTAATTCCAAAGGTCACTAATATGTGATGTGCTTCATAATCTACACAGCAGGGACTTCTTTCCAGTTGTTAAAGAATCAGTAGGAGTGATTGGCCTATTACATGGGGCAATCAGGCATTTGTATAGTGGCTCATGTAGGAACATGGCACTTACACTATTTTTTGAGTGGGTAGGAAATCTCTTCCATCAGGAAACTCTTCCAGATGACCTGACCCCAAGTGGCTTCCATGCCTGATTTGTGAAGGTAGTTCTTAGACAACAGCAACAAGTTATATGTGGTTTGGGAATTTACTCTTATTTTGACAAAATGGCTTGATTAGATTAAAAAAACCATTGTTGCAACAATTTTCTGAATCACCCACTGGCCAGAGTCCAATGGAAGAGTGAAGTTTGTCTCCTAATTGCTTCTTTCTGATAATAATATTAAGGGATGATTATTTTTAAAAATCTTAATTTATAATTTATCACATATGAAGAAAATAGCTGAATGGAAGTAATTTATCCTTTGCAGAGCAATAAAAAATTTTCTTTTTTCAAAAAGGGAATTGGGAGATGTTTTTTGAGGGTTGCCTATATAACAAAGTCAAGAGTTTGGGAAAAATGATATACACACATAAATATACATTTGGATTATTCTAGGTTTCAGATATGATACTATTGGAAATGGCTTAGAAACTGGATTTTTTAAAACAATAGTTATAACTGTACTTTAATTCATAGTTGTCTGGTGTTTGAAGTGTTTTCATTATTGCTGTCATCATAGAAAATTTTTGTAATGATAACTATCCTTCTAAAAGCCTAATGCCATGTCATGTACAGATTTTAGATTCTTGTCTAAAGTTGGATTATTAATTTGGAAGTCATAGGTTGAATTTCCAAATATTCAAACAGGCTTCCCTCCCCCTTGCATGGATTTGACTCTGTTTTCCTGTGTGTGTATGTCGGGATCTATGATGGCAGTCTCATGTTCCCACTGAGGAGTCAAGGTTATGTGGAGAGTATCCTGGGATGGCCTAATCTATAATCTAAATATCATGTATTTGATAAATTGAGACTATGTGGTCCAACATGGAACCTCCAGAATATTTTTGATACAAATGATTATATCACAAGGGTGATTGATACTTAGGATATAGCTGGCTACATCTTTCAACATACTGAATGTTCTGGAATGTAAAAAGGATCCTTGGTATCTGTTTCATGACAACTGTCTAGTACATATTTATTTATTATTTGTCCAGCAATTTCAAGGCTGTATAGCTCAGATATTTAATAATGGGATTAATATTTTGTCTTTTTTTAAAGATTTTTATTTATTTGAGAGAGAGAGAGTGCACATGTGCATAAGTCGGGGGAGGGGCAGAAGGAGAGGGAGAGGGACAAGCAGACTCCTGGTTGAGGGAGGAACCTGACATGGGGATGGATCCCAGGACCCTGAAATCATGACCTGAGCTGAAGTTAGACGCATAACCAACTGAGCCACCCAGGTGCCCCTTGGCTTTTTTTTCTACAATACTAATTTGATTATTTTCCCTGGGCCTACCATGATGACAAGTAATTATGTCTGTTGACCCTAAACTGACCTCAAGGAAATGAGGTGCTTACACCAATTTAGGTAACAGATGACAAATATCTGTGTTATAGCTGACCGAGATTCAAGTTCTATAGTGTAATATCTACTTGGAATTGGAAATTTTGAAAGTGAGTATGAATATATCCAGTGGAATATATATGATTATTAGTATATATGTGTGTGTGTGTGAATAACAAATGTTATCTTTGGATATTGCCAAATAATAGCAAAAATGCCACAAAATTTGCCATGTTTCCTAAATGAATTATATTGGGTTGTCATTTAGTAAAAGTTTTCAAATTATACCTGCAGCCAATATTGCAGGTAACATTTGATAATAGTCATTATTAAAATAAATTCTGGAAAAGGTAGATTTCAGTGTTGCTTTCTCAAAAAATATATTGTAGTTCTTGAATTCACTTTCTTCCATGTGTCTTGTGAAAGTTTGTATTTCTTTAATGATGCAGATGAATCTTTTCTCACTGTAAAATGAATTGCTTCTGTTACAATAAAAAAACATTGTTTTTGTGTGGCTACTTTCTCAGTTAGGAGAGGATGAAAAAGACTGAAAAAAGATCTAGATAAATAGAATCTAAATCTCTGATATTAATTGCAGATTATTTTTGTTGGCTGGCAGTCATAGGTAGGTATTTTTTATATTATAATTTTTAAAATTTTTGAAAATTAACAGCATATGTGGAAGTCAAAGAGCTGAAGTAAGGCTGAAAAATAAATATAAAAGTAAGTTCTGTTAATTCTTGCTAATTTTCAACTAAATACATTGAAGGTTTTAGATTGCAAAGGGAAAATACCCTTCCATTTATTTCATTTGATGGCTCAAATGGCAATTTACTTACAGGAAGCTTACCCCTCAAATGATTTTAATGTAATGTTTTATTTTTGAGTTGACCTATAATATTAAACTGAAACTTGTGTTTTTCATAAACACACACACACACACACGCACACACACTCTTTTTTTCAGTGGATATATACAAATGCCTTTCTTCCCATGGAAAATTATTTTTGGAATTTATAGTAATACTGTCCAATTGAAATTGTATTGCTTTTAGGTGTTAAAGATCTGTATTATTTATTTTAAAGAAATTCTGGGTCTTGTTAATTCTTTATGAACATGAGGTGCTTTAGAATTTGGTTATGACATAGCTGCATTTTTCTGTGAGTCTCACAGGAGAAAAAGGTCCCTTCTACCTACCTCATCATCTCTCTGTACAGATTAAGCTCCCTCAAGAATACTCTGTGTGGCTTATCATGATGATAGGATTTTGTGCCTGATTTAGTAGTGTTTCCCATATGCAGGTGCCAATTGTTGTGTGAGCATATACATAACAGCAGGTGGTACCAGGTCAGGATTCATCTAGGATTAAGGAGGGGCTCTACATTCCACAGTGTTATATCAGCCACTTTTTGTTTCGGTGACTGAAATCCCCCATCTCCCCACCTGCCAGCCCGGTTTACCCACCTCCCCCTAGGAGCTTAATCTGTGGTGGTGTGCCTTGCCACAGGGCACTAGTTCCTGCTGCCCCATTTTGAGAAAATCCAAACTATTGTGAAAATTACAATTTCATTGTATGGTTCTTTGAAATGTTAACTTTTGTGATCTAAGCCATGAAATGACAATTAATTTCCTTGTATATCTGTAGAACGTCTAACAAATAAAAAACGTTGGAATTGAAATTTAAACAAGCACGGTACCTCTCAAATTCTACAGAAACATATCACATCACTTCTCCTGTGTGTATAATAAAGATAATGATTATTTTGCTATTGCAGTCCATATAAATATATGAATGTGCTCTCTCTCTCTCATGCAGCTGACTCTAATATTTGATTAATGCTAGTTTTCTTTGAAAGCAATACAGGCAATCTGGGTCCGAGGACCTGGGCGGAGGTTGGGGGGGTCCCACAGGACCAGCCAAAAGGGTCCTTGGCTTGGTGCAGGATAGAGATCAAACGCAAGGTGGAGAAAGTAAAAACAGAGTTTACTGAATAGTATGAGTGACAGAGAATAGCAGGCAGAGTGTCTAGGAGACTTGGAAAGGAAAGGAAAATAAGTCCTGTGGTTGTTTGGGATTAGGGATTTATGAAAAGGGATCTAAAGTATATGTTCCTTTGGGAACCCAAGGTAGGGTCTGATCAAAGATGAGTGTCATGTGAACAATAGGTATTATTCTGGAAATTATTATTTTTTTAAAAGATTTTATTTATTTATTTGTTTGTCAGAGAGAGAGCATAAGCAGGGGGAGTGGCAGGCAGAGGGAGAAGCAGGCCCCCCACCCCCACCCCGAGCAAGGAGCCCGATGCAGGGCTCAATCCCAGGACCCTGGGATCATGACCTGAGCTGAAGGCAGATGCTTAACCGATTGAGCCACCCAGGCACTCTGTTCTGTTTCTTTTCTTTTCTTTTTTTTTCTTTTCTTTTCTTTAAGAAAGAGAGGGAGTGTGGGGGGGAGGAGCAGAAGGAGATAGCCCAGGGCTGGATCTCACAACCCTGAGATCATGACCTGAGCTGAAATCTAGAGTCAGACGCTTAACAAACTGAGACGCCCAGGCACCCCTATTCTGGAAATTATTGAAGGTAGGGGTATTGATCCCAGTGTCCACAGAGATTTGTCTGAGGCTAATGTCCTGGAACATGTTTGGGATCTGGCTCTTCTTTGATGTTATTAGGTGTTTGGGGCCTAGGACAAAACTCAGAGAATGATTAACTTGAAGTGGGAACAGCTTCTTTGGCTTATTCAGTGGCAAAATACAGAACATGCATAAATGGGCCCTAACAGGAAAACAGCAGAGGTAGAGCCTTTCTAACATGGAGTCCCTTCAGCTTCCCTACCTCAAGAACATAAACTTTTAAGAGCTGCAAGTAGCTTAAAATAGAGCTGAAATAAGCTTAAAATTTCCAAATTCAAATGTCTTATTTTATATGAGGAAACTGAGACCCAGAGAAGCCAAGCCCGTTGGCCAAAATCATGTAAGTAGTTACATGGGCTAGGCTTCACATCTCCTGACTCCTAGTGATCCTTCTGTTGCTTAGAGGTCATTTTCAAGAGCAATCAAAGCCTAGCAGTGAGGGGTGCCTGGGTGGCTCAGTTGGTTGGGCGACTGCCTTCAGCTCAGGTCATGATCCTGGAGTCCTGGGATCAAGTCCCGCGTGGGGCTCCCTGCTGAGCAGGGAGTCTACTTCTCCCTCTCCCTCTGCCTCTCTCCTGCTCTCTCTCTCTCATTCTTTCTCTCTTGGATAAATAAATAAAATCTTAAAAAAAAAAACAACCTAGCAGTGAGAATGAGAATTTAAATGTTGAGTTGGAGAGGTACAGTTTAGGAAGTCCCCTAATCTGCTGTGTGAAGGATACTTGGGCCAGCTTGACAATGAGCACAAGCTATATTTCTAACACCAAGTGATGTGCCAAGTTTTTATTTGTGAGATCATTATGCAAAATCTAACTTCCTCATATTTACTAATCAAATGCTTCATGAGAACCTTTATATTAGTGTTACGAAACCAGAGCTATCTTTCAGCTGTGATTTGGGAAAGAAGTACTTTGCTGTGGTCATTCCTCTGGTGTCTCCCTGGGTCCAGGTATATATTTTATGATACCTTATGGCCTTTTTAAGTTAGAACTTTAAAGGAAACTAAAAGGGTAGTTGAAATCAAAACATTATGAGTAAACTATATATGGATTTATTGACCCATTAACACACATTAGTCTTATAAAGGTCCTTGGTTTTACTTAGTCTGTGTATACCTTCTATTTTTAGTCCCTCCCTCCCTCCCTCGGTTCATGTTGTCCCCCTCGCCCCAACACACACACACACACACACACACACACACACACACACACAGTGCTTACTCCTATAAGCACTGTGAATTCAGTTACTGTGGTACTCTTATTAGGAAGGGTTCCTGGTTACTGGTGGGGGTGCCCTTTCTTCATCCATGTACTTACTAATTCTTCACTCAGCACACATTTATTGAATGCCTCTTAATGGCTGGACACTGCTGTGAAAAATGCAAAATACAAAAATGAGGGAGACATATTTCTTGGCCTCAATGAAAGAGAATTCCTCAAGGAATATGTCCCCTTTATTAAATAGATAATTTTTAAAAAGTTTATTTATTTAAGTCATCTCTACACCCAACATGGGGCTTGAACTCACAACCCTGAGATCCAGTCACACACTCTTCCAATTGAGCCAGCCAGGTGCCCCTAAATGGATAGTTATTATATTAGATGCTACCTGCAGTGATGGGAATATACAGAGCCTACCATAGAAGCGCAGAAGTGGTCCCTGTGAGGAAGGGGAGGAGGTGAGGCCGGAACTCCTGCAAATTGTAGTGACTGAGCCCCTCTAGCCTATGACGACTGAGCTGAGCTGTAAAGGATAAGTAGGAGTGAACCGGGCACAGGGGTGTCAGAAGCCTTTCTGACTGAAGGTATGACATGTCATGGTGAAGTGAGAACAGGGCTGCATGTCCAGGGAGGAAGGGCCTAATGGGGTACAGCACAGACTCTGAGCCCGGACCACATGTTCTGACATGTTCAGAGTGTGTAAGTAACTCACTTCTCTGTGCCTCTTTCTTCATCTGTAAAAACTGAGCACCTGCCTAACAGGGTTTCTGTAAGTTCATGTCTTTAGACATGAGTTCATGTCTAAAACTGCTTAGAATAGGACGTGGTGAGAGTGAACACCATGTAACTTTTTTGTCATTAGATTATAAAGTGAAAAGTAGGTAGGACTTGTGATGAATGAGGCTGAAGATGTAGGCAGGAGTAAGAATGTTGTACCTCATGTTCATGAGCTTGGGCTATGTGCTGTATAGCTAAAGAGGGGACTTTGAAAGGCTTTAAGCAGTAGGGTGCCATGGCCAGATTTTTTTTTTTTTTCCCATTACTGTGGAGACTGCAGAGAATGGGAAAGTCTGGAGGCAGATTTTATTTAGGGAGCTATAATGCGGGGGAGATACGATATGGGAATGAACTGGAATTTAGTATAATAGGTGTGGCAAGGAAGAGATGAATAAAGGCAAATTAGTCTCAATAGGCCTTTGAATAGACGGGGTGGGGGGTTGTTAGGAGGTGGAGTTGGAGAAAAGCCAGTAAAAAATGACTCCTAGATGTCCACCTCTGATGGTCTGGCAGCTGGTGGTAGTAGAACTGACATGGCTAATAGTAAAGAGGGAACAAGTTCAGAGAGAAAGGTACGGGTTCTGATTTTCACATATAGGGCCTGAGGTTCCTGTGGGAGATGCAGATGGGAAAGTCTAGCAAGCATTTGAAGTGTGACACTTGGAGGAAAGGTCAGGATAGATATAATTTTAGGAACCATCAACAATGTGAGGTGGAAATCACAAGATGTAACAAAATCACTCATCAGTGGAGGATGGAGTCGTGACATCTGTAGTTACAGGGAAGGCTAAGAAAGAGGTTTTCAGGAGAGAGACAATAAAAGGAGATAGAAGAGCTCCCAGGAAACCCGGGAAAGAGAATGTATGCATTTTTTGCCTCTAGGTTATTATTTCCCCACATATGAATGCCTGGCTTAGATTCTAACAGATGTTCCTTTGAGGCTGTACTTTACAAATCAAAGCTCCAAGCATGTCTGAGGCTGCCTGGTTTGCCAACACCCAGGCTGCATGGCCACAGTGAAAATAAGTTAACTGGTCACATCTTTCCCTCTAGTTAGGTGGACCACTCTTGCTCTCCTTCTATACTGATCACATGATCACCGAATCTCTGGGGACACTCAGTGATGCCAGTTGCTTTTCTAAGCGTGATGTTTTGAGTCTATCTAGTTCCTGGGCAAATACAAAACAAAGACACCATTTGGGCAAATATTCCCAAAGAAAATCAAAACAAATTATCTCCCATTGCATTCTTACTTCTTTTTCCTCTGTTTTTTCCTGAGTGTTGGAAAGATGTAAACTTTATAGCCACATCTTTGCAACAAAACAAATCTGCCACTAATTGCCTGTGAGTAGCAAATAAAGGTCTTTTAAGTTTTTTCTGCTCTTATGTGTGAATTTCACCCACACCATGAAAGAATTGTAAAGATACAAAAAAATCGAGGCAATTAGTTATGTCTGTACTGGATGGTTGCATATAAGTGATGCTGGAAATTATTATGAGCATATTTAATTTTTAAAAATTATTTATTTATTTATTTGACACACAGAGAGAGCACAAGCAGGGAGAGTAGCAGGCAGAGGGAGAGGGAGAAGCAGGCTCCCCGCTAAGCAGGGAGCCTGATGCGGGCTCCAACCCAGGACCCTGGGATCATGATCTGAGCCAAAGGCAGATGCTTAGCCTACTGAGCCACCTAGTGCCCTGAGAATATTTACTTTTAAAAACAGTTTGCATACTGGAGGTCCCTGGCAGTCCTTTAAATTTATTTTACCCTTTTTGCTTCTACCACTTGATACATTCTGAATGTCACATAAATAGGCTTCTCATAAAAGCTTTGGAAAATTTTGGGGCACCTGGGTAGCTCAGTTGGTTAAGTTTCTGCCTCTTGATTTCAGCTTAGGTCTTGACCTCAGGGTCGCGAGTTCAAGCCCCATGTTGGGCTCCACGCTGGGCGTAGAGCCTACTATTAAAAAAAAAAACTGGAAAATTTCAGCTTACAACCTAAGATGAAAAAAATAACATTTATAAAATAACAATATATTATTACATACATATAAAAATATATAACATTATTTTAGTAATGGATTTAAAAAGTGGCTGTGAAACTCCTAAAGGTATTTTCCACATTTCAGATAGAGAATTTGCTGTCACATGAGGATAAAGAGAATGATCAGAAATGAATCATACGATTGTGTATTTGGATATTTGTATTACAGTGAGAACAATGACATGGCTAAGAGTAAAAAAATATTGTAGACAATTTGACAACACACAAATAATAAACTACCACTTTAGGTTTAAGTAAACACTAAACAGGTATAAAGTCAAGTAAGGGATTTCAGACTCACAGATTAAGAAAATTGGAAATGAAGATTGGAGTCCTGAAAGTAATGAGTGATATAAGCAGATCGCAGAAGAGTAAGAGCAGGAGTGAGAACCGTCAGCCGGGGCATGTCATCTGCGAGCAGAGAATGAGCAAGGTCAGGGAGAAACAAAGAAAAGAACATTTATGCCCTAATTAGCCAGCAATTTGTTATAAAACAGCCTTGCCACCTGGAGAGCAGAATTAAAAAATGTATTGGCACAAACCATCAAGTGAGCCAAATGAGAGCAGGCCGTCTTCCAGGTCAAGGCACAGGCTACAGCCGCATAGCTCGCCAAGTCTGAGGGAGAAGAAAGCGTGCTGTAGTCAAGTAAGAGATAATGCAAAGATCAGCATAAGTTCATGAGACTTGCATATTGCAGTCAGTCCTTTAAAAGTTATATAATGAATCTGGCCTTTGGCACCAGTACATGATACCCTAAACTGGGTGTTTTGCTGCCATACGAAACTATATACGACAAGGAGAAAGCTGCTCATCTCTTTTCTTGAGATTTTATTTATTAGAGAGAGAGAGAGCACAGAGGGAGAGTGAGAGGGAGAAACAGACTCCCCACTGAGCAGGGAGCCCGATGCAGGGCTCGTTCCCAGGACCCTGGGATCATGACCTGAGCTGAAGGCAGATGCTTAACCCACTGAGCCACGCAGGCGCCCCTGCTCATCTCTTTATTGCATCATCATTTATGCTAAACTTTTCCATTGAAGGATAATGTTTCCCTTTAACCTTGGTGCCACATGTGACTCATTGTTCTTTCTTATGCTGAATATCCAGTGCATTTTTCTAACTCATCACTTTTACCTTCACCGCAGTGCCCACTCACTCCTCCTTCTCGAGCCCCCCCCACAAGGACTGCATGAGGTTCTTCTACTACCTGCCATGCCCCTGCCAGAGTTCTCTCCTCCCTTTCATCTTGTTTTCTAGGCATGGGGGCTTCCCTGCCTTATGTCATGCCGTGAACTGATCTATTTCCCTCTGTGTTGACACTTGACCAGAACGATCTAACCCGTCTCATCCCGAGCCCAGCTGGATGCCCCGGTCAACACTGTCACTTCACTCATGTGCTGAGAGTCAATCCACATTTCAGGCTTTACACCACTTGTCTCTTTTGTCCCTGACCCTGGTTGGACACTGCAGAGAAGTGGCTCACAAACTCTCCCCATGCCTTTCTGCTCAGAGAGATGACATCTTTATTCTCCAAATTAAAATGTAGCTTCCTTTGTTCATTTCCCTTCTCTTGGTACGCTTTTTCTTCCTCTTGACAAAGTTGATCAGCTTTATTCCTAGAATGCCAACATTGTCACTTTATCATTTAAAAACTCTTGGCATTGGGAAAGTCATGAAACCGTGAGTCCTAAGTAGAAGGGTAGTGGTGATTCTGTAAGCACATGATTACGTGGTGTCTTTTACTCTGAGATTAGTCAGTATAAATGGCATTGTCCCATGTTTAAATTTTTTCTTCTAATTCTGACTGAACTTAGTGACTCTGAGTTTGAATCCCAACAAAAATGTACTTACTTTAATTTCCTGGTTTTGGCACATCAGATAATCAGTAAATTCACTGGAAGACAGAGTATCCCTTTACCCTATGAGTCTATCAGTACAATTTAGGAACCAACCAATCAAACACTCCTTTTTTTTTTTAAGAGATTTTATTTTTAAGTAATCTCTCTACCCAACATGAGGCTCAAACTCAAAACCCCTGAGATCAAGAGTTGCACGCTCCACAAACTAAGCCAGCCGGGTGCCCCTCAAGCACTCTTTTTGGTCCTCAGGTAGTAATCATTCCTGCTTAGTCAGACTATACTACATCTCTTTCCATAGAGATCCTGTAGCCCCATTCCCTTGTGTAACTTTCCTGATTTTATTCACTGCTGCCATTGAATGCATTGAGTCTTGTAAAAACCCTTAAGCACTAATTAAATTAATTTATGGAGTATGTCATTAACATCTCATTCTGCCTGGATCTTTTCTAAGACAATAAGCCCTTGGGACATTTGAAATGCTTATGTTTAGTTGCTTAGTAAATCCTTAGCACCCATCATAACATCAGATTTTGATGACAGTAATGGTGACGGATCAAGGAGGCTATCACACCCCGGAGAAGTTATGAGCCAAGAATGTCTAGTTAGATTTATTTAGAAAGAAGTAACGGACAGGATAAAGCACTAAGAATAAGATTGGGTTCATTTTAAATTGAGATGACAACCATTCCATAGTCCTAAAATAATGACTGCTTCTCTCGTATACTGTACATGTCTAAATTGCCTCACATTTATTTAAAAACAAAGCCTTAAATGAAATAGCAGCTGACAGAAGCTTAGGCCTTATGTCTTTTCAGTCAGTTTAGGGACAAGGACTGGCAGATAGCATGGTTTCAAAGTCAGTCAGCTGTCAGAATAGTAAGCTAGATAAAAAAATCGCAATTACAGTTCACTGTGGTAAAGGCCATGATACATATTTTTCAAGAATGGTACAGAGAGGGGCACGTGGCCCTCATAGTCAGTAGAGCATGTGACTCTTAATCTTGGGAGATTAGAGTAAGTAAACTCATGTTGGGGATAGAGTGTACTTAAAAAAAAAAAAAAAAAAAAAAGGAGTGGCACAGAGATTCACAGTATGGCTCCCTACTCAGACAAAGGGCTCGGGCAGGGCTCTGTAATAATCTCCGTGTATTTCACACCTTTTTCTTACCTGGACTATAGCCTACCTTGGCTGCCAAGATGACTCTTCCCAGACTTAACTCAAAACCACCTTCTTCTTTTTTTGTTATTTTTAAGATTTTATTTATTTATTTGACAGAGAGAGGGAGCACAAGCAGGGTGAGTGGCAGGCAGAGGCAGAGGGAGAAGCAGGCTTCCCACAGAGCAGGGGGAGCCCGATGTGGGGCTCGATCCCAGGACCCTGGGATCATGACCTGAGCCGAAGGCAGTTGCTTAACCATCTGAGCCACCCAGGTGCCCAAAACCACCTTCTTCTTAAGTCAGACTTCCTCTTTGCTTGATCAACTAATATGTTCACTCTTTCTTACTCTGCGTTTTCTTAATCCTGGTAGGATTCATTACTTCCTTTTAGTTGTCAAAATAGCTTTATATTTTGGTCTAGGCTTCTATAGCAGTATACCCAGTCCCTCTCCCATTTTGAATAAAATCAACATTGTACAGCCAGAGAGATCAGACAGAGGGACAAGTATCTTGAGCAGGCATTTACAAACTAAACCATCCACTTTCACCAGCACTTTTACCATTGCCCTATTAATATAAGTAGAAAAGGATTCTGGTTTCATGATAATCTAAGGGTTACTTGGTATGGAAAAGAAGGCCAATAAAACAACAGCTTTTATAATAATTTTTACATGCTCAAAACTGCTGCCTTTTCCAGGGCACCTTCAGCATGGAGGGAAGGATTCAGAGACTCAGTCCCATGGAGTCATAAAATCAGCAAACTCAAGCAGCATATACAATTGGATTTCTGGGGGGAAACTGTTTCCAGTGCTACAGAGTTCTGGTGCCAATCCGTTCAGGTGTTCAAATGTCAATCATCCTCCCAGACTGGTGGTCTTTGTGATATCCAAATAAAACGTGCATGAGAAATCCTCAGGATTAGAAGACACCTGTGACTATTTTCTTAGAGGTATGGCTGGGGAGTGGGGTGTGGGAACACCTCAGCTGAGTTGTGTAGGGAAGTTGTGGGAGCTGTTTAGGCAGTAACAATGCCTATGTGATTCTCAACCAAAATATAAGTGCAAGGTATTACTATGATGACTTCTCTGCTGTTCTTTTTTTCCCCCTAAAATAAACAGTTACTTCAAAAAAAAAAGGTGTTTTTTTTTTTTTCCTGTCCTGCCCTTCCAGCTTCTGAAACATGTGTTTTTATTGGGTGCTATAATTGTAGATATAATAGTATCTTTACTCAAACTGTTTTTTTCCTAAGATTTTATTTATTTATTTATTTATTTGGGAGAGAGAGCATGTGCAGGAGCAGGAGAGGGGCAGAGGGAGAGGGAGAGGGAGAAGCAGGCTCCCTCTGATGTGGGACTCGATCCCAGGACCCTGAGACCTGAGCTAAAGGCAGATGCTTAACCAACTGAGCCACCCAGGCACCCCCTCAAACTGTTTCTATGATAGGATTTATGACAATTATGTCTTGCTGTTAGTAGACCTGTCTATCTTCTCAACTCTGTCACAGAGACTGTGACTTTTAATTCCTGGAGTTTTAATTTCTGGAGTTTTGCACAATACTTGGCACATAGATGTGACTCAATTTATTTTTTAAATAATGAGTCAATAAACTTATTATTGGTTGAATATATACAATTTAGATCTCGACTAAATGAGACTCGAAGAATGCCAGAATAGATAAATACATCCAAAGCAAGCCAGTATACCTGGATCATCTATGTAATTCAGTTGAAAGTAGGTCTCAACCTGAATTACTTAAATAATTCGCCCAGTCCTCTGCAGAACACTACAGGCTGGGGTAGAACAAAGCAAGGAGAATGGCATTTTTTCCTACAGTCAGCTTTTAAAACACCCCTCTCTCTTGTTTCCATGGCAAGAAAATCTCCTGGGTGCTTTGCCAGGAGGTTCTCCCTTAGAAATTGAAAAGAAGAAAGAAATGAAGGGAGAGAAGCGACCCATTTTTGTGTTTTCTGAAAACAGTCTCCTTCTCCTGCTGATCATCGACTGCTTCCACACCATGGAAACACCTCAGCCAATGGTGCCCAGGCCACCTCTACTCAGCATGCTGGAAGCTTGTGATTAATTTTGTTTGACAGCACAAAAAAGTGTGTCCCACCTTGGATGCCAGCTGATTATTTCCAGTATGGTTGCTGCTGAAAATTTCATTAATGATTTGCAGTATCTATTCAACTTGAGGAGAGGAGAAAAGTGCTTTCCTGAAAGAAGAAAAGTAAATTGGACCCAATCTTAAGGAAAATCCTAATCTACAGAGTGAACATTTGATGGCAGAGGAATTGAGGAATATATCAACAACTTCAAATTTTTTTTTTTTGCACGAGGGATTTGGTCTGTTATTGGCAATGTATCATTAAAGAATGTGTTGTGGAAACATAAAAATTTTTGATTGATGTGCTTTCCTTTTCTTTCCAGTATTCAAATTTGACAAATTCTAATATGCAATTTGTACGTATTAGCTAAGTACCTACAATATTCAAGGTCCTCAGTAAAATTTATGAAGTTGAATTGAGTGTACTATTATAAATGTTTATGAATGAGACTTAGGGCAAACCCTTGGAGAGCCTCCCATCTAAGACAGAAATTCTCAACTGTGGCTACACGTTAGAATCCCCATGAAGGACTTTAAAAAAATCCTGATGCCTGGGTCTCACTCCCCAGAGACTTTGATTTAATTCATCTAGGGTGAGGCTTGTGGCCTCAGTATTTTTTTCTATGTGTCTTCATGTCCATAATGTGTAACCAGATTTGAGAATGAACAACTAATCTAAAGGGAAGCAAAAAGGTGATACATGGTCAAGTCCCAGTCTAGGTACAAAGGACATTGTTTTTAATCATTTGTCTATTTGAAAAGTATAAAAATTTAAAAGGTGGGGAAATTATATTTCATTGAGGCTATAGGGAAAAACTTCACGAAGGAAGTTTCAATGGACTTTAAGTCTGTAAAATTTTGATTGGCAGAGATAGGCATCCAGGATGAGGGTCAAAGGCAAGGCTAAACTTGAACCAGTTCTGTGCGTAACTAATGCATGATTGCTATTATGGAAGTTACAGTGGATTTGTCATTTTAGCTAGCTAGTAAGAACTCAAATACATTTATGAAATGGTGGGATATTTCAGTATTTTTTTTTCCTTCGCACTCTAAACATTACTCCTAAAACAACAACGTTGAAAGCGCCTAATATATGGTGGAGCAGGCATAGATTTAAAAATGCACTTGGGGCGCCTGGGTGGCTCAGTCACTAAGCATCTGCCTTTGGCTCAGGTCATGATCCCAGGACCCTGGGATGGAGCCCCACATCAGGGTCAGGCGGGGCTCTCGCTGCTCAGCGGGGGGTGGGGGCTGCTTCTCCTTCTCCCATCCCCTGTGCTTGTGTTCCCTCTCTCGCTGTGTCTCTCTCTGTCAAATAAATAACTAAAAATCTTTAAAAAATAAATAAAAATAAAAATGCACTTTAGTACCTTTCTATTGAAAGTATGTGGTCCGCAGATCAGTAGCATTAGCATCATCTGTAATTTGTTGGGATGTAGAATCTTGGGCCCTACTCCAGACCTAATGAATGAAAATCTGCGTTTTAAAAAAGATTTTTGTATGGACACTAAAGTCTGAGAAACACTACTTTAGTATCTAAATTACTATTACATAATTAGCTATAAGCAATTGAGGGAAGTAGAGAAATAGACATATGTTTTAATAAATTATATTTCTGTTTGACTCTGTGAACAATGAATAGTACTGACAGGCAATAATCTCATTTAATCAGATAGCTTTTTATATTTATCACACTGTATATCCCCATGTAATAATTTACTTAAGTGCGATGACTGCATTTAAATTCCTGTGACTTTGTCTTGGATTTCCTCTCCAGTTCCAATCCCCTTGTCTTGAGTAAGGATCTTTTCACTTTAGACCTTGGTAATATTTCCTGTGCTTTTCTAATGGATGTCCTCAAAATCACCTCTGAAAACCAATTATAATCTACGATGCTGTTTCCCTGCCATCCCACTGCACATGGGTTTGGGTGGCATATGGCAGATGGGAAAGAAAGGCAAGGGGCTGGAAAACTCCATCCATGGAAACATGGATGCCAGAGTAAACCTACAGGAAGAGGGTCTAGCTTGGGTGCCTAAGCATTATTTACCTCTTTAATCTGAATTAAACAACTGTAAATAATGATTCAGAGAAGTTTTGCTAAATTGCAGAATATTTTATGGATGGTTATTTTCCAACGGTGCCTCTGATCCAAGAAAGGCAGTATATTTACAAGTAATTATTAAAACATTCCTTTTCCCAAATAGTATTATTTTAGTGATCTGGTTAAATACCCTTAGGTTGATATTTAGCAACAAGAGCTATAATATGCTTTAATTAACAGAAATCATCTGCCTTTCTTGAACGTCAGTATGCAAAAGCATATCTGAGGATGTTGATCAGAAAAGATATTCCAAACCCTACTGAGATTCTGGTTCAGTAACTTGGAGAAAGGCTCAAGAATCTGCATTGAAACAGGCATCCCAGGAAATTCTGTTGTTGGTGCTAAGAATTTTACATTTTGAAAAAACATTGCTCTAAGGCATTATATTCTTAGGAATTGCTAACTTTCTTCCAATATCAGTAATATTTAAATCCCAATTGCCGGTCTATTACAAAGCTTAGTAAACTGTAGATTGATCCACTTAATCAGGCAAGCTTTCTGAAGGAAATGATATTAGGAAATGATTTTGTATTCACTGCAGGATTTCACATTCTAAGCATTGAAATATATAATGCATTATATTTAATTATTGATCATGTTGCATTTTTGTAGGGAATAATTCAGTACTTTTTCTTCTTTTTTTTTTTAACAAGAAACCTATAAATTAGTATCTGACTTTACTGTTGCTGGGAGGTTGTTTTTTTGTTTTTTTTTCTTAGCTACTTACCATTGTAGAAGGAAAGGACAGAGGGAAGGAGGGAAGTGGGAGGGAAGGAGAAAAAAGAAGTAAATGATGTTTATTATGAGGTGCTTCAGTGGACTGAGAAATATTAGAGAACAATTGTCCTGTTGTAAATCTGCTACATGGATTGATGTCAGGAACTTTTAATTTTGGAAGAGTGGGGAATTTATATCATTTCTCATGCTTAGTTTATCCGTGAATATTTGAAATTACGACTAGCTAATGACCTCATTGGATTACCATGTAAAATGGAGCTAAGAGAATTTGTAATATATATGGAGATACAGAAGTTTAAATATTGAGGTTGACAAATTTGAAGTATCTTTTTGACAAATAAGGGAGAAAAATACCGTTGATTTATTTTACTTAAGACACCATGAAATCTTCTATTTGAGGATTTGTGGTATGACCGAAAGATGATTAAATTACCTTTATGTCTCATTATCACTTTATCTCTTGTTTCTAACTTTATGTTGCATCAAACAACAACAGTAAGTGTTTGTAACATTTTAGACTTTGTTATATTCCAAGGCAATTTATCTCCAATCAGCCATGCAGGCGTTTTGTCATGGGAGGTTGTCGAATCTCATTCTCTGTATGTCTTCAAAAATAAAATATATTTCAGAAATATTTACATACTTTTGGATTACCAAATTAAAACAGAAATATAAAACATAATATTCAAAGCTGATGAGCATAAAAGGTCCCTTTTATATTATTACTGGTGCTTTCTTGAAAACAACTTGTCAGTGTCGTAATAAAAATAATAAAATCTGAAGTATCAGGGATCCTAATAATTCCTTCACTAGGAATTTGTCTAAGGAAATAATTAGAAATTTGAATGATTTATATAAGTAGATACTGTAGCATCATTTATCAGTAGCATAATAGACCTGACTGTTGACCTGTAGAAACATGGGTAAACATATCATGGCATATCCATATGAGAGGAAAAGACAGCCCTTTAAATTAGTATTTTCCAAAAATATTTAACATATGAAGATTCCCATCAATGTTAAGAGAAAAAGAGCAGGATATAAGAAAGTTAATTTTGAAAATAAAAAATATACACATTAAATATTTGGATGAAAACATTTCAAAGTATGACAATGGTCCTATCTGAAGTACTGAATTGCAGGTGATTTAAACTTTTTTTCTTTTTCTTCTTTTTTTTAAGGTTTTATTTATTCATTTGTCAGAGAGAGAGAGAGAGAGAGCGCACAAGCATGGGGAGCAGCAGAGGCAGAGGGAGAAGCAGGCTCCTTGCTGAACAGGGAGCCTGATGTGGGGCTCGATCCCAGGACCCCAGGATCATGACCTGAGCCGAGGGCAGATGCTTAATGGACTGAGCCACCCAGGCATCCCCTAAACATTTTTTCTTGATAACTTTCTGTATAGTTCAAAATCTTTCCAATGAGTTTATGTTACTTTTACAATTAGGAAAAAAATTTAAAGGCAGGTGAGAATTCTACCACTGAACCACCCATGCAGGAAAAAAATTTAAAGGAATATAACTTTAAAAATCTGGGTTGTTTTAAGGGTAGTTCTACTTAAGAACAGGTCGGTGGGAGGCCACCTGGCTGGTTCAGTCCATAGAGCATGCGATTCTTGATCGTGGGGTGATGAGTTCACACCCCACGTTGGGTGTAGAGCTTACTTAATAAACAAAACAAAACAAACAAAAAAAAACCCCAGGTGGATGGGCTAAGCGAACCTTTAGTGTCCCTTCAGTTCTATGGGCCATCTGCCCAGTTCTGTTAACCAGTAGCCACAAAAAGGAGTTCTATCCAATTAGTAAAGGCAGAAAGAAAGCATGCCTTTGTGAGTTCGATCTGTATCTCTGTGCATATCTGCTGCCTTAAACTAATGGACTATTTAGTAAGTTCAAGCTGTCCCCAAGGAAGGCTGCTTCTACTTAGCTTCCATGCAAGTGTTGTTCACTTTTCCCAACTAGCTACTGAATCCAAGCCGGCAGCTAGCCCACTGAGTCGTTGCACAGAGCCACAGCCTGAGTCCAAGATTCTCAGGAGTGAGCCTGCTCGGGTGTCTGGAATATGCCTGCATAAAAAGCAGACACCACTGAGGATGGTTCTATCTGCTTCTGCTAATGTGATGAATACGTAAGACACGCAGACAAAGCAAGGGCCACGGCTTCTTGGGTGATCTTGGGAAACTCCGTTGCACTTCAGTTTATTCATCTTTAAAATAGGAATCATAATGGCTTTCTCTGATTATCTCCTCTAAAATATTGTAAGAAAGAGGTTTCTAACCTGCAGTTTTAGAATATTAGTCGTTACACGGTCATGCTCACCTTTTTCGCACTTCTTTTCCTTTGTACATAGTGATGCTAAGAGACAGTAAAATAGCAACAGTCCTCCTGCCTTGCACAGGACTCATGCCGCTTCATAATGTGATCTCAAAATGGAGTGTAAAGTGTAACTGGATGGCCTGATGCTATTTATTATCACCACTTAAAGTGAACCCATATGCCGGTGGCATATTGAGCTGACAAGCTGTGATGTCATTGGCAGGAGCAGCACCTCCAGAAGGCAGAGTTGCTGAGGATTGTTTATGACATTATCATATGAACATATTGAATGCTGCTGGTCAATAGCAGCAGTGGTGTCTGGGGAAATAAGGTCAAGTGAACTGAAGCACTGAGTTACTAATGATTTAGGGGTGACAGCCTTTTGGAGGCATTGGCTGGACACAGATGGATTATGGGTTTTTTTTTTTCTAAAATTAAGCTGAATTCCCACAGAGTTGTCAGCACTTATTTTTTTTTTTTTTGCCTTCAGAAAGTTTGTTAATTTTGTGGTATATGGACATTTTCCTTTCCTTTAACATTGAAAAATAACCAGGTATGAGCCCATCCTGCTATGTTTTCTTTAGATGTTTTATTCCTGAATTTATAGAGCAGTATAGCTTCCTTTTTGAGAAAAGAGAAATATTATTGATGTATTTTACAATGGGAAGTACACTGTTCTGATTCTCTTTCTGCCTTACTGATTACACCTTCCCTGACATCCTACCTGAAGTCATTCTATGATTTTTTTTTTTTTTTTTTCTGGAGCCTGGTAAGCAAAGAAAGGTGAGTAGGCACCACATATTTTGAAAGCCTTAAAAGTAAACTACATTGGGGCGCCTGGGTGGCTCAGTTGGTTAAGTGACTGCCTTCGGCTCAGGTCATGATCCTGGAGTCCCGGGATCGAGTCCCACGTCGGGCTCCCTGCTCAGCGGGGAGTCTGCTTCTCCCTCTGATGCTCTTCCCTCTCGTGCTCTCTATCTCTCATTCTCTCTCTCGCAAATAAATAAATAAAATCTTTAAAAAAAAAAAGTAAACTACATTGTCCTGTAGGTAGTGGAGTTTTGATGAAGACAAGGAATAATGATAATATTTATATTATCAGGCAGGGAGACATGTAAGGAAGCTATTATAATCCAGATGACAGATGGGGATTTCTTCAATGAGGGCATTAGTAATCAGGGATTAGAAGGATTCAAGAAATATTTAGGAGGTAAAATCAATACGTATAGATCAGGTATAAAGATGACTCCAGGTTTCTAAGGTGATACATCAAGAAGTAGTTACCAGTGCTTTTTGTTTACTTACACTGTTTCTTGACCTTTTAACTTCCACATCTTTAAATTGCATTTATTTGTGTTTTATGTTTGGTTTTCTTTTCTAGAGTCTTGGATACTTGAGGACAGGGATCATGCTTTATTTACCTTAGGTTTCTTACTGCTCAGCATACTGCTTGGCACATTTTAAAAAATGTTTTTTAAAGGAGTGACCTTGAATATAATTATAACTGTATTTCTTTTTAAAAACATCTTTAATTTATGTTGACTTTCTTTCTCATTAATCTGAATCACTGTGTCATTACCAAAATGATCCGATCTGAGGAAATAAATATTTCAATTGCACATGGGTCCTTGTCTTGATTGACTTTCCCTCAGTATACCACAAATACCCAAATTCACTAAAGCAAAAAATATTCAAACATAACCAAAGCTGAAAACCCAAAGCCAATTTAACTACTAATTTAAGAGAGGAGAGCCAGTTGCAAGCCCAACCTCCTTAATAATCTTGCTTCTGGAGGATATAGTTCTAACTAACCTGGGTGTGGTCCTTCGTGACTTTGGAAAATGATGAACATTCCACATGGGTTAGCTGGACTTTAAGATGATCTCTAGAACACAGCTGTTGATATTACTCTCCTAAGGAAGAGATTCATGTGTGGTTTATCACAGTGGAATCGGTTTCATTTCTTAAAGCAATCTATCATTTCACGGTCAACCTAGAATGGTGGTATTTTCCATTGTTGTTCTTTATCACTAGAACACTTCGAAAATCAGGAATAATAAAATCAAGTACAAAAGCTCCGGGGAACCTTTTTAAACTGGCGGGAAAGCGGTTTTGTTTGTCAAGTGTACAATTTGGTAGGCCTCCTTTTCATATAGTTTAGAGAATATATGCTCAGTGTAATTAATATCAACTCTATCTATAAGACTTAGATTCTAATCAAAGTTCAAGGTCACGGTCTAAATTGAGCCATGACCAATTTTTATGTGATTTTTTAATATGATTATAAAAATTTTTATGTGATTTTTATATGATTATGAATTATGACTAGGCTACACAGGAAAACCAATCTCATGACTTTATACTCTTATGTGTTACAATATTCAAGCCTGGAATTACCGAGTATATGCAAGGCCTTTAGAATCCCTTCAAAGGGAAAGCAAGACATTCTCCTACTTGGAAAAAAAAATCTGTCACACCTGTAACTGGCTTGGTCTGCTTCACTAGTTTTCTTAAATCTGTGCCCTGTCATCTGTTGGTTAGTGAGAGAGTGACCTGGTGATTTTGTTTTCTTTTTTCACACCTCTGTGTCTGTAGGACTGTATTTGGAATCAGTCTCCCTAGGACAGAAAGGCAGAGGGAGATGGGAAAGGAGATGAAACCAGGGATGCTTTGGAGAGCAAATAGCAGAGATGGGAAGGGAGGGGATGGGCAGAGGAAAAAGACACAGGAAAGTCCGTTGGCTACAGTGTGGTAACCTCCACATTGATCTATTATCAACGCATTGACCATATGAAAAAATTGTATGGAAACACTTTAATCTATAAAACACATGAGCAAACTGTTTTCAAGCCCTTCAAAGGCATTACTTATAAAATATATATTATTCTTATCAGACTTCAGAAATTTATTTTGTATATTTTAAAGAAGTTGAATTTCTTTTTAAAAAAACTCAAAATAGAGTTTTCACTAACTCAGAATGTCTTTTTTTTTTTTAAAGATTTTATTTATTTATTTGAGACAGAGTGTGCGTGCACACAGGAGCAGGAGGTGGGATGGAGGGGCAGAGAGAGGGAGAAGCAGACCTCCCGCTGAGCGGGGAGCCTGATGCGGAGCTCCATTCCAGGACCCTGAGATCATGACCTGAACTGAAGGCAGGCATTTAACCGACTAAGCCATAGAGGTGCCCCAGAAATGTCTTTTCTTTTAATTAGTCCCATTAATAAGATTTTACTGCATGTACCTAGTAGCACTTACCACTTTACATTTAAAAACTCAGCATTAACTGACATCAGTGGGAAGTTCCTCTGGACATTGATTGCTTTCAAGTTTGAAAGGAGTATACTTCTAAATAGTCATTAGTCCCTTCAGAGAACATGATTCCATTCCAGGGTAACATTCCTTGATGCCCAGCTAGAATGATGGGGCATTTCTCCCAGTTAATAAAGCTGGATTGCATTTAACTTAACCACTAATTCAACTATCTTGATCCTAGCAGCATGACATGTAGGACCATTTAGCAATAAAGTAATAAGAAGCTGAATATTTAATAGAAAAATCTATTTTTTAATGTGAAAAATTCATTGTCACTGACAATTCTTGGGGAAAATTTTGCTATCGTGGCAATTATTTTTGCAGATTCTTAGAATCTTGCCTTGTCTTGCTTTTCTGCTGTAGAATCAAGGTGTTTTGATGATATGACTCTAGGTAGGAATCACCTCGGGAAATAATTTCCCTTGAAGAAATTATTTCAATCACTTGTGGAGAATACATAATAGTTTTTGGTTTAGACTTCAAATAATTTTGCATGTAAGTGATAAAGTGCTTTTAATGATGATAAAGTGCTTTAAAACTGGCCACTCATCTGTCAAGTCTCCACTTAGATGTTTTTTCTTTAAGGAAATCTTTTTTACCTATAATTAAGTGAACTCAATCATTACATTCTATACTTTTTCATCTTGTTTCTCATAAAATAACTTGATCCTACTTATATTCCCAGCAATTAGTACAGTGGTTCTAAGTGCTCAATAAATATTTGCTAAAAAAAATAATACATGAAAACCTATATGTAATGTACAAAAGTTTTGTACTAACTTGAATTTCAATTTGCATGATTTATATTTTGCATCTAAATGTGCAGCAAATGTCTACAATAATTCAGCTTTATTTGCTGCCAGAATGCATTACTTCTTATTTCTTCTTCTTCTTTTTTTTTAAAAGATTTTATTTATTTACCTGGCAGAGAGAGACACAGCGAGAGATGGAACACAAGCAGGTGGAGTGGGAAAGGGAGAAGCAGGCTTCCCACCGAGCAAGGAGCCGGATGCAGGGCTCGATCCCAGGACCCTGGGATCACGACCTGAGCCGAAGGCAGACACTTAACCGACTGAACCACCCAGGCGCCCCATTACTTCTTATTTCTTTAGGATTACATTTATTTTTAGATTTTGTAAAAGTTACACATTTTATTAATTTATTTAATAATTAATTTTATATCACTATTAATGATGAAATGCCCATCACTATTAAAACTTAATGAAAGGGGTGTATGGGTGGCTTAGTTGGATAAGCGTCTGTCTTTTGTTTAGGTCATGATCCCAGGGCCCTGGGATCGAGCCCCACATGGGCCTCCCTGCTCATCGGGGAGCCTGCTTCTCTCTCTCCCTCTGCCACTCCCCCTCCTTGTGCTCTCTTTCTGTCAAATAAATAACGAAAATCTATTAAAAAAAACTTAATGAAAGATATTTAGTTTTAGTGCACAATTTCCTCTTCCATTTTATCCATTGGACTCTTTATAAAACCAATTCACCTTCAATATTTGAAACATACATGAGAGTATTCCTCTATTGTGGATAATTGTTTCAATTGTGGGTATTATACAAGCAAGGAGAGAAAATATGGTTGAGATGTTCTGACTTAAAATACTTTGCATCTTATGAATATTATGTGCAGAATGCCTTAGTAGTTTATTCCCAGTTCTCTCTTTAAATTTTATACATTTAGTGCTCATTGTTATGTTTCTTGAAATAAAATATCATGTAAATTCTGCTATAATGTTGAGCCAGCTTTATAAAGTGGTCTTGCTTAAAACTACAAAATCTGTGTGGGAGTCACCTAGGAAGGTGGGAATATGTCTGGGCAGCCTGGGGCACAGGAATCTGAGTTACTCTCAGATGCATGCCTTCAGCCCCATCTTGAGAGCACAGTGCATGTCTTTATAATTTCTGAATTCCTCCTGCAGTTACATAGCACAAGTGACTTGCATCTGATTTCAACTCCATTCTCAAACAAAGTCCATGGCTGTAAGGAATGGAAAAGCAGGATTACTATTTATTCTTCCCACTGTGTAATCTATAAAACTCTCTGGGCCAAGCAAAATCATGTAGGCATTGAAGGTCAAAACCACAACATAGATATGTTGATTTATAGTGGTAGTGTTGCTTAGGCAACAAGAAATCTAGCCAATAGGCAGCAAGAAATCTTAATGTCATTAAAGAAACTAGCCAATAGGAAATTTAAAATATTTGATTTTGTATATCTGGTATTTTGTGTCAGTTCATTTGAGCTTTTTTCCCCTGAGACTATATCTCCAGTGGGTATTGGAATTTTATGCTAAATTTAGCTGATACAAGAGTTATGGCTGTTAGTTGCTATAACATATAAGCCTGCAATTTCATGACTTAGCACAAAAGAAGCATATTTTTGCTTCACATGGAGTCTAGTGGGGGATGAGGCTTTGTATCTTTTACATGCAACTGTTGGGGATTTGGGCTTGTATAGGTTTGCTTAGAAACTCAGGTTGATAACATTGGGCTTTTGAGATCTTCCTCGGGGTTGATCCCCTGCCAACTGGGGAAGTGAGAATGTGGAGGATTATGCAGGGGGTTTTATAGGCCTGAAGGAGGATTTTGCAGCCCTGAAAGGGGTCCCTATCTCTTCTGCTTAGGTTCCATAATCTGTCTTATGGTCTAACCAAATGCAAAAGGAGTGAGAAAATGAGGTCTTCAGTGGGGTGGCTATTTTCCAAAAACAACACTTCTTCATGAAAAGGTGGCATGAGTTTTTGGTGAATAACCAGCTTTCTCTACTAAGGTGAGAGAGTGATGGTAATTGCTGTGTTCAAGCAACAACTGAAAATTGTCCTTAGAGTAATGGTATTGAAAATAAGGCTATTTTTAAAAATGGAAACTAGGGGACATCTGGGTGGCTCAGTCAGTTAAACCTCCAAATCTTGATTTTGGCTCAGGTCATGATTTCAGGGCAGTGAGATCAAGCCCTGAGTTGGGCTGTGTGCTCAGCGGGGAGTCTGCTTTAGGATTCTCTCTCTCTCTCTCCCTCTGCTCCTTCCCCCGCACTCTCTCTCTCTTTCTCTGAAATAAATAAATAAACCTAAAAAACAAACACTGGAAACTAAATGCTATTAATTTGTAATTGAGTAAGTTTACGACTAGAGGGGTTTTAGAACTAGAGGGGTTGCTATGTCATCAAATAGAATCCCATTTAGATGATTAAGGAGCTATTCTTAGATTTCAGCAATTCAGAACAGTTGTTCCCCTTTTTTTTCTTCTGGTGATTATTTTTAAGTGAAGGGATAAAAATCCCTCTTTCTGCAGTTGCTTAAATAAAATTGCCAAGCAGAATGATAGTTTTATTTAGAAGATATATACAACACATCCTTTTGTGTTATAATGATTATATAAATATTCTATGATGCTAAAATAAATTTCTGTGATTAAGAATAACTATGTCCTCATGTACTTTACAAAGTATTTCTAGGTCTTTATGCCACTTGAGCCCCTTAATGACCCTTTGAGAAAGTTAGAGTAGGTATTTTTAGCTCTCCTTTTAGACAAGGAATGTAATACTCACAGAATTGGGTTTTTTCTTTGTTTTGGGGTTTTTTTTTTAGATACTCATAGAGTTTAAATGATTATCTCAAAAGCCTCAAAAGCCTCAAAAGCCTCAAAGGTAAAAGTGAGGTGAGTGAGAACTATAACCCTATGTGCTGTTTTCATGACCCATTATAGTATCTGTCTGGACACTGGAAAGGACCATTCATTACTGTAGACTTTTCAGTTTGTACAATCTATACACATGACCACAGATGCAGATAATGTGAGAATTGCCAAGGTGACTGAAATGACAGATCAGCATTGCTGGTTTTTTCATTTTGCTGGTGCAGGCATATCTTGTGTATTGGCTTTTAAATATTTATAGGGTATTCCAAGAGTGGACAGATATCATGCCTTTTTCTTTTTTTTAAGATTTTATTTATTTATTTGAGAGAGAGAATGAGAGAGAGAGAGAGCATGAGAGGGGGGAGGGTCAGAGAAAGAAGCAGACTCCCCGCTGAGCAGGGAGCCCGATGCGGGACTCGATCCAGGGACTCCAGGATCATGACCTGAGCCGAAGGCAGTCGCTTAACCAACTGAGCCACCCAGGCGCCCATGCCTTTTTCTTTTAATCCACAAAAGCCATCATCCACAAAAGCCATCAAATTGTAGCTCCAATGTATGTATTTCTAAATGAACCCACAGTTATTTCTACTATTTTCAAGAAATGCTTTTATTTAGTACAGTTGACTTTTCACGTTTTATTCATTGCCTCTTCATTGAGTTTTTATTGCCTAGAATTATTCAGTATGGAGATAAAAGATAAGGTCCCTTTTCCCCAGATCAGTCTCATGAGGGATAGACAGAGAGGAAGCTGAGACTTCTTATACTCTCATAAAGGTGATGAAAGAAGGGAGCCTTATAAGCCCTAGGAGTAGAGGCTAACGGCCTTGCAGGGGATGGAATGGGTGCTATAGAAGGTGCTTTGGAGAGGTGACATTTGAACTGATTCTGGAAGGATGAGTAAGAGTTCAATTGGACATGTATTGCTTTTTAAAATGTAAAATACAAAGTTCAGTTTCATTTTAAATATTTGACTTAAATTCAGAAATAAGTCTAAAATATTATATCCACATCTGGGCTTCAGAAAAAATATTTAAAGGACAGCTCAGTAGAAAGTCATAAACACTGGGAAATAAAACCAATACAAAATACTGGGTGCTAAAGTCAGCATGCAATAAATATGGTTAGATTCATAATGAACTTGAACTTATCCTGTACTTCCTCACTTATTGTGACCTGTGTATCTTTCTTGATTTGTAAAATTTATCCTTTTCTTTAACTCTGTCCCTGTTCTGACTCTGGCTATCCTATATGAAATATATATGTCCCTGCACCTATGATGCACTTACTATATGTATTTTTTCCATAAGTACATATATATATATATTATTTATGCCCAGTCTCATTGTATCAGCCCTCATCTTTTATAGATTTCTCTAGCACTTACATTTCTGTAGGTTATTTTTCCCCCCATTATTCCCGGTGGCAGTATGCATTGCCTACCTATAAGTCATCTATGTTTGCAAATTCTGACTTTGCATATGAAAATGAAAACCTTTATCTAACTTTCTTTTAAGAGAGATAGGCTCTCATCTTCTGGAACAGCTCATGAGAAGTTCTGCATGACTGTAGAAGAGAAGGGGGAAAGATGGAAAGAACAGAGGACCTAGCAAGAGCATATTAGCTTTGAGCCTCTGTATATCGTAAGTCAATTTAGTTAGGTTTTTTAAATATGACACAAAGCTGATCCAGTGTTATACTTATTAATCATTAATCAGAAGGTTATAAGAGACTAATGTAATATGTTACACTTAATAATAACATAAAAACTGCCTCAGAATACGTGAAGAACTGCTATACTTTATTAATGTAGACCCTGAACACATTTTGCCTGCTTTTGAAATGTATCTCAGAAGTTGATAAAAGGCAGCCAAATCTGCAAGACTCCCCTTTTTTGCTTTTAAAAAACTCTTCTGTTTTTACTGAAAAAATCAACACGATAAAATTAAGGGGAATTTGAAAAGAGTTTTCATTGCTGTGTTACCTTAACAAAATCACTTTTGTTCCATTCTTGGCTTATATTCATAGATGTTTTCCCTGTAGCTGCAATTCAATGTAAGTCAAACATTTATCATTTATGTATTCAGCAAATGTTAAGTACCTACCATGTGATAGGCCCTGTTCTAGGTGCAGGGACCTGCTGTGAATAAAATAAAGTCTCTGCCCTTACGGTGATTATATTCCAGTGGAGGCAGGGTGGGGGAGGCTAGACATTTAGCACATAAACCAACAGATCAGTAATGTCAGATGGCAGTAAATGCTATGAAGAAAACTAAAGTCCGGGAAGAGAACAGAAAGTGATAGGTGGCTATATAAACTACGGTGGTTAAAGAAAGGAAGACTCCTCTGAGGGGGTGTTATTTGATCAGAGACCCGAGTAAAGTGAGGGGGTCACCTTTGTGACTCTCAGGGTAAGTCCATTCCTGGCAGAGGAAATAGCAAGTATATGTGCTTGAGAAGGGGACTTGCTTGGCGTACTCAATGGGGAGCAGAAGGGCCAGTAAGTCTGAAACATAGGGAGCAAGAAGGAGAATGGTCAGAGGTCACCAGGGGTCACAGTATAAGTGCCACTGTGTGTGGCAGGTATATGTTGGGTGAGAGGAATATGGAAGTGACTAAGACAGCCTTTCACTTCCAGAAGCTTATTTTCAAACAGCACATATATGTATAAGCAGTAAGTTGCAATAAAATGTATTAGGTGCCATTATAAAAGAACAAAGCATAGTGAGGTAGCATACCTGCGCCGGGGAGGCAAAGATGCTGAAATGGGATTTGGCGGATGGATAGGAGTTTTATAGGAAAAGAAGGAAAGAAAGGGCATTCTAGATGTAGAGGGTGTAGAGATTACATAAAAATAAGTTAATGTAAAGAATGTTTAATGAGGGATGCCTGGGTGGCTCAGTCGGTTAAGCGTCTGCCTTTGGCTCAGGTCATGATCCCAGGGTCCTAGGATCGAGTCCCGCATTGGGACTTCTCCCTCTGCCCCTCCCCCCTGCTTGTGCTCTCTCCCTCTCTGACAGATAAATAAATAAATAAAATCTGTTAAAAAATGTTTAATGAGATTTTTAAAAAATGTATGTTGGAGAGTCATGGGAGAGGAGGCTGGAAAACAGAACAAAGTTATGAAGGTCCGAAGTTAAAAAAAATTTCAAATATTATAATAAAGTATTTCAGACTCCTTTCCTTTTTAATTTGAGTTATTTTATTCTATAGAAGTTTAACATTTTATTCATTGCATCAAGTTCATTGTTTTTTCTCTATGATTTTTTGCCACTCTTTAAAAGCAGGGGAAATTGTTAACAATCAATTAATAACATCAAAGGGAGATGAGTTAACCATTTCCTCAGTTGAAGCAAATAAAGAGCACTTCCCAGGCTACTTTAATTTTCAGTTTTTGGGAAAAAAATCAGAATCTCAAAGTTATATGTATGTTGTTTAATAATTATTTTTAAAAAATAATGGGTTTCCTAGTTTCCTCAAAAACATGGACTTTCCATAAGTCCTAGAGATACATGTAGTAATATATCTTTAACTGCAATTCCTTGCTCATGTAATATTACTTTTCAGGAGATTTCACATATTTTGAATGACCGTTATTATTGTTTAGAATTAATTTACTTTATTGTCTTCCACCCTGGCTGGAAACCTTTAGGAATGAAATATATATATATTTCATATATATCTATCTCCATCCTAGATTCTGAACATAAATTTTCCCAGTGTACTGTTTTATCCTCTGAACCTCAACAGATTTCATTTCAAACTGGTTTCATTGGTACTCTGTTTGGTTTAGTTTTTATTTCATAATCATAGACTTAACTCTGCAATCCCACTAGACTTGGAGGGAGGGAGGAAAAGGTGGACCCCAAAGAATGGCAGTGAGAACCCAAAGAGTATAGGATGTTGCCTATTAATGGGAGTGGAGTGGTGCTCTCTTGAGCTACAGAAGGAATGGAATGGTCTGGTAGTTAAGATAAAACACAAGTCAAATTTATTTGAGTTGTCCACAGTGAGCAATGACGAACTTCTTGCTGCTCTTGACATTCTTGGACCCAAAGCACTCCATGGCTTCTACGATATTCATATCCTCTTTCACCTTGCCAATGACCACATGCTTGCCATCAACTACACAGTCTGGGCAGTGCAGGTGAAAAACTGGGAATGATTTGTATTGGGTTTAATATTTGCTATGGGCAGGATGCCAGGACCTGTATGCTTTGGGATGAAGTTCTCATCATTAAATCTCTCCCCGTAGATGGACTTGCCACTAGTGCTGTTATGGTGTGTGAAATCACCACCTTGACACATAAATTCCCAAATAATTCTGTGAAATATGGAATTCTTATAACCAAATCCCAGTGCTCAGGATGCAAAAGGTTTCTGCTGTCTTTGGAACTTTTTTTGCAAATAGCTTGAAGGCAATGTAGCCTAAGGGCTCGTCCTTGACTGCCATGTCCAAGAACAGGGTGGGTTGACCTTGGCTGGGCGGCAGCAGTGTTGGTGGCATCTGCAAAACCTCATTGGTACTCTATTTGAAGACTGAGTGTTTCTAGAATTCCTGGAATAACATTGCATGCTGTCTGTGAGAAATCAGAAACCATGAATGTTTTTTACTGGATATGTTTAAATTGCTGTGTCAGCTATCCCTTGATGCTCTTCATTATAATAAGTACTATGGTGAACTAGTAATGTTTTTGGGAACTGCAGGCTGTATAGAACTTGAGCTCAGGGACTCTGGGGTTCTCTAGAGGAGCAGGCAGCTCCCCGAGAGGCACAACTGGGTCACTGGGAGTTTTCACAGGCGCCTTTCTGGCTAGGTGAGAGGGCCTTCATTAGTATTAGCATCATCCTTCATTTTCAAACATAATTCTAAAGTGGAGGTGTTTACCTATATAAGGTGAAGATTTTTAGAGCGCACCATCATCAGCAATTGGCCTCACATGTCTAAAAGCATGATCATAGTCTTATCTGAATGGACTTCATGTAACAAAACTCAAAAACCTCGGACTATTAATCTTTTACAAAATGGTATTTAGAAAAGAAGAACATTTGTTGTCTTCAAAAGACATTGAAACAGAAGTCAAATAACCTGAGCTGGGATGGAAACTAACATTTATCTGCAAAAGGGCCTTTACTTCTGCTAGTAGAACAAACTAGTTCATTGACCTGCCACAGTTGTTACACAGACATAATTAACACCGTATTACACCAATGTGTAAACTGAGGCTCAGAGAAGTTGGATGACTGTGTCACAAATTGGAATCCAGGCCTTTCTGGCTTTAATGTGCATGGTGTCACTGATCAGTTCTGCTTAAATGCATCATTTGATCTTTTTATCCTTAGTTCTGCTCTAGTTAATTTTCACAGCATAATTAACCACCCCAACACTTAATGGTTTAAAACAACAACAATTTAAGTTCTCTCATACGCCACTAGGCTCTATTGGCTTTCTTATAGGGTAGTCTCAGGGCAGCATTCCAAGAAGGTGAAGATGGAAGTTGCAAGATGTCTTAAAAACTAGGCTCTAGACCTCCCACGGTGCCATTTCACCATGTTCTGTAAGTCAAAGCAAGTCATAAGGCCAGCCCAGGTTCAACAGGTGGAAAATAGATTTTATCTCTTGATGGGAGGAGCTGCAAATATTCTATGACCATGTTTAATCGGCCACTATTCTTTTCTGTTTTTAAATTTTTAAGGTGTATTATGTTGCACTGTTACCAAAGCACTTAAAAATGTTAGAAAGTCAAGTTTTAGATTCTTAAATGTGTCTTCTAATTTTGTCCTACTTTACTGTTGTGAAGGAGATATTTGAAAGAAGAAAATGAGTGTGAAGGTACCTTGAAAGCCTATAAATAGAGCCCTCTGTAAGCTAAGGTATTATTAAGATTTATAGAAGATGCTAGGACTTACAGTTGAAAGGAGTTTTTAATAGATTAAAAATAAATGAAAAAGATTTGAAAGATAATCTGTAGTTCACAGGGCATAGAAATTTTCCTCAAGCTTCAGAAGCATTATTGGTTTTCTGAAATGTAATAAAATGTGATTTTTAAAAATTAAATGTTTTGTTGCTTGTGTGTGTAGAATCAAGCAATGAGTAAAAATTGTGTGAAGTCCAAGTCTTGCCATCCTTGGTGTAGTTAATAATATTAGACCCAGATACTCTCACACCAAGAAGTCTGTGGAATCATATTATGGACATGGAATTATCCTGACTAATGTAGAAATGCCAGATAACTCCATCCTAATTCTGCCTTCTAAAATCTAATTCCTTTTGGCATCTCAAAATATTGTTGCAGTGTGCTAAAATGAGTTCTAAAGTGGGAAACCTAAATGGCGCTACAAAAAAGATATCCTCCAGGGATATCTTCTCTAAGGGAGGGCTGGGTGCGATTCGGGGACTTTTATTTAGGAAGAAGTTCTTAAAAATTAACAACCTTGGGAGATGCAGTTTTCCACTTATGGAATGAAGAAGTCACGAGAATAAAAGGTATAGCATAGGGGGTATAGTCAATGGTACGGCAGTAGCATTGCATGGTGACAGATGGTGGTGAGCGCAGCACACTTGTGAGCATAGCATGATGTATACAGTTGTTGAGTCACTCTGCTGTATACCTGGAACTCATGTAAAATTGTGTTTCAACTATAGTCAGATTTTAAAAAAATGTATCGATGAGTCAAAAACTATTAACAACCTAGTCACCTTGACCACACTTCCCATACTTGCATAACCTGCTTGCCTCTGTGAGGCATCTGAGTTTGAAACAGTGACAGAATTATGGCTGAAAAGAGCCAAACACTCTGATGTTTGATAACTAAAGAAGTTGGGGGCTGCTACTGGGCATATCGATGGTACATCAGTGACAACGAGTGGAGACTCTCAGGTGTAGGGGTGCAAAGTGAAAAGATGAACACAAGAGTTCCGTTTATCTGCCTCCTGATCAAGATCTGAATAACAGTGGTACAGATTCTGCCTATGAAACCATACCATTAAACCCGGTTTTGGCAGTAATACTTCAGCACAGATTGCACCTGCTGCTTTTAAAATGCTGCTTATCCGTCATCCTTAGCATCATATTGATGTCCAATCCAACACAGCCTGAAATTTTGAGTTCTCCCAATATCCCTCTAAAACGACTTCAAAGAATTGGAGAAAAAGAATTATGACTCCAAATTGCCTGGAATTCTGAATTCAGAAATTTAGGAAAACTGAATAGTAGTCAAATTCTTTGATCGAATTTTGGATTGGCACAGTCTTTTTTTTTTTTAAAGATTTTTATTTATTTATTTGAGAGAGGGAAAGCACGAGCAATGGGAGCAGGAGAGGGAGAAGCAGACTCCCTGCTGAGCAGGGAGCCCAGTGTGGGACTCAATCCCAGGACCCTGAGATCATGACCTGAGCCGAAGGCAGACGTTTAACCGACTGAGCCACCCAGGCGCCCATGGATTGGCAGAGTCTTGATAAGAGGTGACACTTGATGTATATATATATATATATTTAAAAATGTTGTGAGTTTTGTTGTGTTGTCATGATGAAATTTTTCTCAGAGTACAGTTATGATTTTCACACCAACTGGCAACTTTAAGATTAATTAGAAAGAAAAATTACCAAATGATGGTAGTCCAACTTTCTGAAACAAAGAAATGAAATAGATCAACATGGATAATTTTGAAAATTGTCCAGATTTGTTTTAAATAATAGCAGCTAGGGATGCCTGGGTGGCTCAGTTGGTTGAGCATCTTCCTTCGGCTCAGATCATGATCCCAGGGTCCTGGGATCGAGTTCCACATTGGGCTCCTTGCTCAGCGGGGAGTTTGCTTCTCCTCTCCCTCTGCCTGCTACTCCCCCTGCTTGTGCTTGCTTTCTCTCTCTCTCTCTCTGACAAATAAACAAAATCTTTAAAAAAAATAATAGTAGCTAACATTATCGAGTGCTTATTATGTGCCAATATTTTAAGAATTCCACATTAATTAACTCACTTATCCCTGTGAGATAGCTCCCCTTCATAGATGAGAATATTGAGAGGAAATAAAATTTGCCCAGATTCACAGAGTAGAGGGATTTGTTTCTGGCAGTTTTATTCCCATGTCTGGTCTTAGTCACTTTCTTCTACCGCTTCTTGGCTTGTCTTTCTCAGACATGCATCCAGTCTCCCGTGAATTTCCCAAAGCCCTGGGTTTTTAGACATTGTTACAATGTGCAAGAGACTAAACTTTACTGGGCTTTTGGAATATTTGGTATGAAATGTAAGTACTTATAGTCATAGTTACTGTAATGACAGATATAAAAACAAAATCCATCAATATAAAGATTGGTGGAAACTGTGGATTTTCCTTATAAAATAAAATCTAGTGTTTCCACTCTAAACATTGTTTTTTGGGTGCCTGGGTGGCTCAGTCGGTTAAGCGACTTATTTCTTTAGAATGGTATCTGGCCACAGAATTACCAGCCACGTCATCAAAATATACACTATATAAATAACAAAGTTTTATACAGAACCTATGATAGGGCAGAACTGCCCTCCCTCCTGACTGTGAGGACAGCAGTTTAATAAATATTAAACTTAATAAATACAAGGAAGAAATAGAAGCAACTTAATATACAGGCAAAAACGATGGTACAAATCCTTGCTATTTGTAATTTGTCCATAGACCAGGAACATGGACATCACCTGAGAGCTTGTGAGAAATGCAGAATCTCAGGTGCCAGCCCAGACCCAGGGAATCAGAACCTGTGTTTACATCAACAGGAGATTCAGATGATCACTAAAATTTGAGCAGCCCTGGGCTAAAGCATTTGTATTCTGTTAGTAATTAGTTGTATAAATATGAATAAGTTACTTACTATGCTCTGTATTTTAATATCCTTCATTCCTTGACACTTAATATACATTGATTTTGGACAAGTTAATTCTGTAATCTTCATTTCATTGCCTGTGAAATAGAAGTACTCATATTACCTACCCTATACTATTGTAAGGATTAAATAAGGTAATGATTGTAAGATTTGTAGAATACTGTCTGCATGTAGTATGTGGTTAATAAGTGCTTGCAGTTGTTATTTTAGGTATTGTTTCCCTAATGTACTATATTATTGATTACGTGGCACATGGAATAATAAATTTCTCCTTAAATTTCCTATACAGATATATAAATGTTCTTTTTTTCCACGTTCTCCACTTTATGACATACTGCAAAACTGTTTTCTGAAGTGGTTGTACCAATATAGATATGCTTTTAAAAACTGAAAATTGGGCCACCTGGGTGGCTCAGTTGGTTAAGTGTCTGACTCTTGATCTTGGCTCAGGTCTTGATCTCAGGGTCATGAATTCAAGCTCCACATTGGGCTCCATGCTGGGCATGGAGCCAACTTAAAAAAAATTGAAAAATTAAAAGCAGCAACATTTTCCAAGACAAAGTGCCCAGTGGAAAAAACACTGGCATGGGGACTAGGCAGGCTATAATCTAGTCCCAATTCTTTTGACCTTGAACCTGTCATTTAACCTTCTTGGCTTTTATGGATATTAGAATATTAAGTGTTTTAAAATGCTTATAGTACTACTTTATGGATTTTGTAGAACTAGCAAAACACAATAATTATGCCTATGTTATTTAAAAAAAAGATTTTATTTATTTATTTGAGAGAGAGAGAGAAAGAGTATGAGCAGGGGGAAGGGTGGAGGGAGAAGCAGACTCCCTGCTGAGCAGGGAGCCTGATGCGGGGCTCGATCCCAGTATCCTAGGATCATGATCTGAGCTGAAGGCAGATGCCTAACTGACTGAGCCAGGCAAGCGCCCCTATACATATGTTATCTTAATCTATGAGAATTTGTGATAAGGTGTTAGGATCACTGCTGTTTTGTGGCACTATGTTGGGTATTTTTAGAAGCTTCAGAAAATCTTTCAGATTATTAAATTACTGGTTCAGCCACAAATATATGCTCTAAGTCTCTATATTTAATCCCAAATTCATTATTTCAAAAGAAATAATTTGCTCTTTGAAACTTTGCTCATTATGTAATAGTATCGACACATGTATTAAAACTTCAGATAAGGGGCGCCTGGGTGGCTCAGTCGTTAGGCATCTGCCTTCAGCTCAGGTCATGATCCCAGGGTCCTGGGATCGAGCCCTGCTTTGGACTCCCTGCTCCGCGGGAAGCCTGCTTCTCCCTCTCCCACTCCCCCTGCTTGTATTCCCTCTCTCGCTGTGTCTCTCTCTGTCAAATAAATAAATAAAATATTTTAAAAAAAGCTTCAGTTAAAAGTCTTCTGTCCTCTCTTATATCACCTTATTGTCCAGGCACTATGTGAGCACACTGGCTGAATCATTGCAAGCATGCTACAAATCTTCACTGAATGAAAGGCAGTGACTTCACCCTAATTGTTCTCTATTTGAAAATTCATTGAAATTTGTTGCTTCCCTTTTTTAGTAATAGGGTTTGTAGCAAAATATCAGCTCTATGATAACCAAGAACTTAAGTGTTTGGAATTCACTGTGATTCTTCTTTGGTGAAAATCTGTCTCAAATTCATAATTAATTCAGCCAGTGTTTATGTTGGACCCGAGTGTAAAATGAAACCTTCATAAATGAATAGAACTTCTTGAACCTTCCTTTTTTTTTTTTAGATTTTATTTATTTATTTGACAGAGAGAGCGAGAGAGCACAAGCAGGGGGAGCAGGAGGAGAGGGAGAAACAGGCTCCCTGCCGAGCAGGGAGCCCCATGTGGGGCTTGATCCCAGGACCCTGGGGTCATGACCTGAGCCGAAGGCAGACGCTTAACCATCTGAGCCACCCAGTCACCCCTCTTGAACCTTCCTCAGTTGGTTGCTTTTGTTTCTCTTTCTCAATTAGTAATGATAAATTTTCCTGGTGAACATGTGGCCAACACACTAAATAAATTTTGTGGGTTTTTTTTTAAGATTTTATTTATTTATTTGAGAGAGAGAGCCTGAGCGGGGGGGGGGGGGGGCAGAGGGAGAGGTGGGGGGAGAAGCGGCCCATGACCCAGAGATCATGACCTGAGCTGAAGGCAGACTCCCAACTGACTGAGCCACTCAGGTGCCCCACAGTAAATAAATATTTAAATTGAATTGGATGTTGAAGTGATTGCAAATTAAATGAAGTCATTTTTTCCTGCTTATTTGAATGTATCTGCAAGTCATATTCTATTGAAGTACTCTATGATTTAAAAAGAAAGAGTACTTTCTTAAAAACTAGGGGAATGCTATTTTGCTTAATCATTAGATTCATAAATAAGTAAAGACTCTTATCAACATATCTCTGAGGCAAAGACTTTAAGTCATTAGAAAAGAGATGGTCTTGAGGGAATCCCATTTATATAAAGTTTAAAAATTTGGACATTTAACTGAAAACCTTTGATTATGTATTCTAAACAATTACCTCAGCTCCAAGAGGGCCAAAAGAATTTACTGTCATGGAGAGCAGTGTATTAAAGTTAAAGCTGCAGTGGTTCTCAGTTATCTTCTTCTTTTTTTTTTTTTTAGCAGCTTTTAAAGATATAATTAACCACGGTATTTAGTGTAGTGTACAACTGGATGTTTTGACAACCATCACTACAATTGAGATAATCAACGTATTTAGTGATCTTTGGGTTGATGGAGGTATTTCATTGAAATCAGAGCCAGATTCCATTTTTTCTGCAGGAATAATTTTACTACTGGGTTGAATTCTAACATTGAAATGAGATTTGTGTACACACAAAATTTATGTGTGCAGTCACAAAGCATTGTTTTCTAACTGTAGTTTAGATCTATTCATTTTTAAATTTAGGGTGTGGCTGGAGTACAAACTGTAGCATGACTGGCCTCCAGTGGTGTCTTTGAAGAATAGCATCGCTGCTAGATTCAAAGCAACAGGTGAGATTTAGAGAAGAGCCATTCCATGTTAGCTAAGATCATACACGTGCATTAAGTGGCAGGGCTGGTGAAATGGAACATCCAGCATGGGAGGTGGGAACTGTCTTCCTCTAATCTTGGGATGGAAAAATGTTTGATGCTAGCTGAAGCTTTCATGCAATTGTTATTCAGAACTTTTTCATAGAGAAAGATTTACACTGATTTTCATTTTCTAAGAGAAGAAACTTACTTCTGTCTGGCTATCTTCTCTCTGCTCTGCTGATACTTCCTTAAAATATATCTTTATTATATTACCTGTTTTTTCTTTTGTACCTTTTTTTTCTTACAGCTTTTAATTTTGGTTAAATACTCCAAGAACTCTGAAATTGCACATATATAAGTAAAAATTAAGGAGCCACATAACAATGGCATTGTTAATTTGAAGTGATTTTAATGATGAATATAGGTAACTAGGAGGTTTGCCTGTGATTAGTCTCAGGAATGAAGACAAGAAGTATTCAGATCTTAAACTACTATGTTTTGGCATGTCCTTTCTTGCTGATATTTCTCTCTATTATTCTATTGTCCACAGCAGTAGAAAAGAGGAATCATAAATAAAATGAGGGGAAATCAGGGAAAGAGTCTAGGTTAGAATAAGTAAAGCAGATACTGTGTTTTTCTGGCTATAAGTGTAATAATAATTCTTCTATAGCAAATCAAATCCTTCAGCATGGGAAAAAGAGAACTTCCAATAGTTGGATTAGTCAGGGCCAGTTATGAGTTAGGCATGGATATCTGCACCACTACTAAATTTTTTTCTCAGACTTTTCTGCTCACCTCCTCCAGGCCACCATTAATACCTTTCTTCCTTCTGATTTCTAGCCGAAGGCAGGAACTCTGGAATCTTTATTTTTGCCTAGTGTCTCATCTAAATACACTTATACTGTACCTCTCACTGTCTGTGTATGCTCGCATTTATGTTCTTCTATAGTTTTGGTCCGTGTGGGTTTGTGTTAGTTAACAGTAATTCAGGCAGTGGCAAATGGAGACCATATCCAGATGTCCAAATTTTCTTAGGTCTCATCAGCCATGGATACAAATGGAGTCAGTTTAATAGTCACCTGTCTTCTTTGATGACCTGTGTCAGTATCACAGTCTTCTGAAAAGCCTGCTTTTCTTGCCCCATTCACCACTCTTGTATTTCTTATTTTGGGGGTGGGGGTGGGATGGGAGCGTCTCCAGGTGGGATCTAACATGTGCTCGTGAATGAGTCGTGTGAAGCATCTTATCAGGGGCCACTGAGAGTCTGAACACATTGTCCCTTTTCTTTCACTGCCCACTGCTCTGTCACCAGGCTCCACTGAGTCTCCAGCACACCTCAGGTGCCAAAGACACGTGTTAGCTGATTGGAATTCATCCTCCATTGTGTTATGCTGAAGGGTGATTGAAGTAATGTTGCCTGTGCCTCAGTGCCTTATAAAATCCATCCCAATTCTTTGTATGAAGTTCAAATATGCGGAAGACTTGGGAGCTGACAGGGAGTTAAATGTCTGCAACAGCAGCCAACTCTTGCAGTTTTATGAGGAAGCCCTTGTTACTGCACGAATCTCCCATGATTTGCTCCTTCTTCCATTTGGATGAGTTCTTTACCAAAAGGCTCCATGGTCTCTTCATCGATTAGGATTAACTGATTAAACAACTGATTTGCCATTAGAACCAATGAAGAGCCACAGTAATAGTGGCTTAAATGACTTAGAAGTTCATTTCTCTCTCATAAAATAAATCGAGACATGAATAATCCGGGGCTGGTAAGGTATGCACTCTACTGGGTCAGGAATCCACGGTCCTCCTATCTTCTGTTCTGCCATCCTCACCATGAGGCTTCTACCTCATAGCCTGAACTGATGGTTCAAGATCTAACCATTATGTCCAGCGGAGTGGAGAAAGGTAGGGAGGGGTAGTCATGCTTTGTCTTTAAGGACACTTCCAAAAGTTGCAAGCAAGCCTTTTTAAAAAAATCGTGTTGGTTATCACATAATTACATGATCACGCTTGGCTTCTGATGAGGCTGGCAAATGTAGCCTCTACTATGGCAACCATGTGCCCAACTATTATTATGATGATTTTATCAAACCAAGAAGGGAGAACAGCTATTAAGGAAAAACAAGTGGACTTAGCCACAGTACCGTGCAAATAGGCTTCTGGAACACCCAGCCTACCGGTCAACCTTGGGCCAAACCAGTATTAATGCCTCTAAGGCCATCAAGGGCTATTTTATTTGGCCCTCTGTATGGGCAAAATATTACCACTCCTTTAATTTCTTTTCTGACTACGATTGTCTGTTATTTACAAAATTGTCCAGTGCACTTTTCCTTTTTCTTTTTGTCTCATTGGATTAGCTTAAAGTGAGACACTCATTCTCTCTGTGCTGTGCTAGAATTATCTACATGATGTGATTGATTTCCTGACTGTGATCTTTGTACCAAATTGTGTCAGATGGCATGCTTTGATGACAAGTATTCATTCCCTTGATAACAAAACCGGATAAAGACATGACAAGAACGGAAAACTATAGACCAATATCTGTCATGAAAATAGATGTAAAATTTCTCAATAAAATACTGGCAAAGAGAATGCAGCAATGTGAAAGAAAGATTTGTACATCATGACTAAGTGGCATTTATTCTAGATAGACATGCAAGGTTCAACATTAAAAAATCGGTTATACCAACAGGCTGAAGAAGAAAAATCACATGATCATATCAATACATGTAGAAAAAACATTTGACAAAATCCAATTTCAAGTTTTTTGTTTTGTTTTGTTTTTGTTTTATTTTGATTTTTTTTAAGTAAATTCTACTTCCAACGTTGGGCTTGAACTCACGGCCCCGAGATCAAGAGTCACATGCTCCACTGACTAAGCCAGCCAGGCACTCCCAATATCAAGTTTTGATTTAAAACAAAAACAAACCAAACCAAACAAAACAAAAAAAAAAACTCAGCAAACTAAGAATAGAGGAAACTTACTCAAATTGATAAAGAACATATAAAAAAAACCTACAACCAGCATCATAATAAATGGTCAGAAATTAAATGCTTTCCCCCAAGACTGAGAACGAGACAAGAATGTTCCCTCTCATTATACTCCTATTCTACATCATATGGGAAGCTTAGTTAGTGCAACAAGACAAGAAAAGGAATGTATAAAAATATTGGGGGAACGAAATAAAACTGTCTTTGTTCACAGATGACATGATTTCCTATGTAGAAAACCCCAAATAATCAGCAAACAAACCTGTGGAACTAATAAAAGATGATAGTAAGTTTGCAGAATACAAAGTTAACATACAAAACTCAATTGCTTTACTATATGTCATCAATGAACAATTGCAATTTGAAGTTAAAAATCACAAACTTAGGTATAAATCTAACAAGGTATAAATATATAAGAACTACATGAGAACTACAAAATTCTAATGCTAGAAGTCAAAGAACAGCTAAGTAAATTGAGAAATATCCTATGTTCATGGTTCGGAAGACTCAGTATTGTTAACACATCACTTCTTCCCACTTGAACTATAGGTTTAACACTGATTAAAATTCCAGCAAGTTTATTTTGTGCACATTGACAGAGTGATTTTAAAGTTTACATGGAAAGGCAGAAGATCCATAATAACCAACACAATACTGAAGAAGAATAAGAGTCAGAGGACTGAGACTACCCAACCGAAAGACTTATTAAAAAGCTACAGAAATGAAGACAGTATGGTATTAGTGAACAAATAGACACATAGATGAGTGGAACAGAATACAGAGCTCAGAAATAGACTGATTCAAATATAGTCAATTGATCTTTGACAAAGGAGCAAAAATAATTCAATGGAGAAAAGGTAGTCTTTAACTAATCGTGCTGGAATAATTGGATATCTGCATTCAAAAAATGAATCTAGATGCAGATGTTACACCTTCCACACAAATTAACTCAAAATGGATCAAGACTTAATTGTAAAACTCCGAACCATAAACCTTCTATAAGATAACATAGGAAAAAAATCTAGGTTACCTTGGCCTTTTAGATATGACACCAAAAGTATGATCTATAAAAGCAAAAGCTAATGTTACATTTCATTAAAATTTAAATCTTCTGCGAAAGACACTATTACAAGAATGAAAAGACAAGCTGCAGAATGGGAGAAAAATCTTTGCAGAACACACACCTGGTAAAAAGGACTTGTATTAAAAATATATAAAGAACTCTTCAAAGTAATTCAACCATAAGAAAACAAACAACTCAGTTGAAAAATGGACAAAGGATTGGAACAAACACTTCACTAAAAAAGACAATACAGGGATGTCTGGGTGGCTCAGTCAGTTAAGCGCCTGCTTTTGGCTCAGGTCATGGTCCCAGGGTCCTGGGATCAAGTCTTGCATCCGGCTCCTTGCTCAGCAGGGAGCCTGCTTTTCCCTCTCAGCCTGCCCTTCCCCCTGTTTGTGCTCTCTCTCTCTGAAAAATAAATAAATAAAATCTTGAAAAGAAAAGATAAGAGTATTTTTAAAAAGACAATACAGGGGCGCCTGGGTGGCTCAGTCGTTCAGCGTCTGTCTTTGGCTCAGGTTATGATCTCAGGGTCCTGGGATCGAGCCCCGCACCGGGCTCCCTGCTCCGCGGGAGGCCTGCTTCTCCCTCTGCCACTCCCCCTGCTTGTGTTCCCTCTGTCAAATAAATAAATAAAATCTTAAAAAAAAAAGACAATACAGATGGCAAATAAGCATATTAAAACATGCTGGACATTGTTATATGATTAGGGAATTGCAAATTAAAACAACGAGACACCACTGTACACCTATTAGGATTTTTAAATTCCAAAAACCTGATAATATCAAATGCTGGTAAAGATGTAGAATAACAGGGACATTCATTTATTGCTGTGGGAATGCAAATAACAGTTACTTGGGAAGTCAGTTTGACAGTTTCTTAGGAAAGCTAAACTTCGTTTTACCATAAATCCAGCAGTCATGCTCCTAGGTATTTACCCAAATGAGATGAAAACTTCTGTCCACACAAGAAACTGCACTTGCATGTTGATAGCAGCTTTAGTCATAATTATGCAAAACCTGAAATAATCAAGATGTCTCTTGATATGTGAATGGATAAATAAACTATGTCTCATCTATACAATGGAATACTTCAGTGATCAAAGGAAATGAACTATCAAGTCACAAAAAGACATGAAGGGATCTTAAATGCATATTGCTAAGTGAAAGGACTAAGTCTGAAATGGCTCCATATTATTTGATTCCAACTATACGACATTCTGGAAATGGCAACACTATAGAGATAATAGAAAGATCAGTGTGTGTTGGGGTTTCTGTGCTGAGATGGAGGAGTAATGAATAAATGAAGCATGGGGATTTTTAAGGTGGTGAAACTATTGTGTACCATCCTTTAATGTTGGATACATGACTGACATCCCAAGTTATTTCCCCCTGTACTTCTAAGTTTTCTCCTCTTTGGACCAAAAGAAAAGGATGTCGCAGAGAGAGAGGGAAGGCAGGCAGAATGAAACAGGACCAAAGAAAAAGTTAATACAACATACATGCAACATGTAATTACTTTCTGTTCTTCACAGAATTACTTTTCCTCCCTGTTACATTTACCTAGTTACTTGCTTTCATCTACTTAGAAAATTCAACTATAAAATATCTGTTTAATATCTGAAATGTCTGAAATTCAATAGGGACCCCAGAGAAGCTTTTCATCAAGCCCATGTAAATACATCCTTGTTTTGTCTACTCCTAGTGTGATTAAATCACAAATAGAGCTTTTTTTGTATTGCCGACATAAAATGCAATTGATCTTAGTGTGGAACCCAGATACTATGATAGCATTTATACCAAGAAGACTTGAAACTTCTCTTCTTTCATTTATTTCATTTCTTTATAACTTATAATAAAAGCCATTTTTATTCATATCAGAAAACACTTTGGCATTAAATGCTAAGAAATAAAGGCTTAAGTGGTAAGGAACTGACTGAGTTTGATAGCCTTCATGGTCCAAAAACATCAACTGTTTTAAAAAACAGTGTTATCTAAGACTAAATTGTTCTTTGAATGGAATTTTTTTTTTAAATAAAGGAAAATATTAGTGATGTTTTAACAGCAATTTTTGAAAGTAGTAAAAAGTTGCTCTAGTATGCATCATCATGAATTTATTGTAAGTGACTAAAATAATTTAGAATCCTGCTTAGCCCTAAGCAAAATCCAGTTAAAATAGGTTCTTAGTACTTCTGAAGCACATAGGATCTCTGGGAATGCATCAGTGAGTATTATTTGTGCCTTTAATGATTCATCAACATTTAGGAGGATAAGCTTTTATTGTCAGTGTTTTAAAAGTCAGCTATATAAAGTTGATAGAGTACATTATGATATACATAGATGTACATTAGATATATCCATTAGTCATTTTTCAGGAAATGGAATGTGTATGCAAATCCCAGTGTTTATTTAAATATAAAACAAGAGGAAGATAAGCCTAGTTTTGTAATAAAAGACTAATATTTGAATTTTAGCAAGTTAAAAAAATGTTAGTTGTTATTTTTGTCTCTTTCCTCATTCACACCTCTCATTCTTTCCCTCAGAAGACACACAAACTGCTTACCTAGGCAGTAATTTTTAAAATATCAACAATCTCAGAAACCTGGGGTTCTATAGTGTTTGATAGAGTTAGAACAGGCTGAAGGGTAAATCTCCTTTGTCCGCATTATCATTCTCTAGCCTGTTTCTCTTTTCAACAGTAAGCTAGGAGTGAAATGCCACAATCCTTTTTTTCAAAAGTTAGATGCTGTGTGTGTGTGTGTGTGTGTGTGTGTGATTTTGATGGCGATGTGGTGGGAAGTCTGGGTTGGGAAAAGGGGAAGGAAAAGAAAAGCAGGTTTTTGCCCTTTTAAAAAAATTGGAAAACTTTATTATCACAAAGAACTTTACGAATCTAGACAGCTGCGTTGAAGAAAAGAATTGTGAAAAACGTGTAATTAAGAAAAAACTAAAGGAGAAGTTAGGATCATTTAAAAAAAAAGGCAAGTGAAGTTAAGTCTGTGACTTAAAATTAGTAAAATAAAATATAATGGGTGAGGGTGAAGAACCTAATTTTGGTAAAAGTGTAATATTGTTACTGGACAGAGAACCAGTTCTGAACTCAAGTTGGACTAGTCGCCACATGAAAATCAATACTCAAGAGACAAGCGATGGTGGGAAAGGAAAGGTTGCTTTATTCAGGAAGCCTGGGGAGATGTTAGACTAACGTCTGGAAGACCATCTTCCCCACCCAGATGGGCTTTGAGGGTCTTAAAGGGGAAGGTGCCGAAAAAGGGAGCGGGGGGGTGGTGGGGGGCGCCTGTGTTGAGGAGAAGCAAGTACCTAGGCTAGTCCTTTGTTGACATGATCCTGAACAGACTTGCTGGCATCCGGGGTGGCTGTTTTCCAATTATAGTCAGGCCTTATCTGCTGGGAAATCTGGTCCTTCACTTTTCAAGGCCCGTGGTCCACAAATCTCAAGGAAAGTTTAGTTCTGCTGTAGACTTGGGTCTGGAAGGCACTTAGGTCAGCAAGCAAGGAGTACATAAGCTTGAAGCAAGTTAACCCTTAAGACCAATAGTTGGAGTGCTGTTACAGGATCTCGGGACCCCTCCTGACAGTGTCTAATTAAGGACAATGAATGAGCAGACAGAGGAAGTAACTGGATTCCGAATACTCAGTGGTTGGGGTGTTTGTTGAAATTGGCCCCAGGAAATAGGTGATAATCCAAACAGACTGAGAGGGTCTAACATGGACATGACAGCAGTGCCCTAGCAGGCAGGTAAAGAGTGGAAACAGAAATTCAGGAGAGGAGGTTTGGAGGTTCAGTAGAATGATGAACAGTTGGTAACAGGCAAATCTTGTCAGTAGGTAGCACTTCTGAAGTCCTACGCATTTACCAACCTAGTTTGGGATTACATTTTGACACCAAAGCATCAACACAGTTATCTAAAAGGAGATGCAAAAGTGAATTGGTCCTACATTTTTGCGAATTGAAAGGAATTCCTTAATCCCTTTTTGCCTCAAGATAGGATTAGCAGAATTTGGAAGTGTATATCAAATGGTCTCCGTGGTGAGTGTGGGGCGGTTGAAGAGACTGTGGACGGGGCAAAACTTTATCAATGGTTTAGGAAGCAGCTGGGACAGAGGCTAGGCATATGAAGAGAGGGTTGAAAATAAGAAACAGTTTTAAATGATACACAGGAAGATGGGATTTTAAAAAAGATTAGATATGTGAAGTAAAATTAATCAGAAATTGATCCAAGATCTTGAGACTAGTTCAAGACTCAAATTCTTTTTAGAACTTACTATTGAGGTTTTCAAACCCATATCAAATAATTTTCCAGTTGGGTTTGATATAAGCATCAAGGATTGTTTGTAAAACAATTTTTGTAAAGATAGTAGTATTCTAGGACCTGACATGCTTCAGAAATTTTATATCCAAATTAAGAGTTGAATATTCTAGAATGATTCTGCCATTGTGTTGAGAAATTTTCTTACTCGAAACAAAAAGCGTGATCATAATGTATGACTCAAATGCCTCTAAGACTAGAACTGACTTAATGCACGTTAGTGTACAGTTTGAGACTACATCAACAAATAATTTTTTTAATTATAAATATAGTAACCTAACCTAGAATGAGGTTGAGAGAAATACCAGTTAGGGATTTGGCAACTGAGAACTCACAAATACCTTGCTTGTGTTCAAATTTCACTTGCTTTGTTTCAATTTCTATTTTTATTAAAACAAAACCAAAAACCCTGCACAATATTTGAATTTAAAATCAACATTAGATTCTTCTAGTTTAATGTTACATTGGCAGAAAGGATATTTCCTGTCTCTTCTGTAAAACAGAAAAATATCCATTAAACAACAACAAAAAAATATATAGCAAGAATTAGAGTAGTCCTCTAAATGAAGCGTTGAGTTACTCACATAGTATTCCTGTATGAGATTTAATCTCTCTCATCCAGCAGAGGGCTATCAAACTCCAGTAATGTCTATTTACACGCACAACGTATAGTTTATTTCACTCTTTTGTTTTTAAGCAGTAAATTCTTTTCTCAAAATGGAAATTATTCGGGCACCTGGGTGCCTTAGTCAGTTAAGCATCGGACTCTTGGTTTTGGCTCAGGTCATGATCTCAGGGTCATGAGAATATTCTCGTGAAGTGGAGTCCGTGTAGGGCTTCATGCTCAGCACAGAGTCTGCTTAGGATTCTCTCTTTCCCTCTCCCTGCTCCCTTCCACCCCCACACTCTCTCTTTCTCAAATAGAAAAATAAATCTCTTTTTTAAAAAATGGAGATTATCAATATGTAAAGGAGATATACCTGGAGCTGCTCCAGGTTGCATAAGGGGCTGGAGCTGTCTCTGCAAAAACCCCAGCAAGGTGTGGAGGATAATGGAAACTCTCTGCTCTGATCTATCCAAAAACTACTCTTCCAAATTCAAAGTCAGCTCTTCTTGGGTAGAGTTGTAAGTATTTTTCCCTCTGTAAAAATCCAAATGCTGACACTGCAGGGAAAATACATAGCAGAATGATGTCCAAGTTACAGAAGTTCCTCCTACTGGGATTGTCTTCAGTTGTAATTGTAATTCCCACTGTGTGATTGTATGTCTTGCTTGCTTTTATTTTGTTTCAGGAAAGATAGTATTTTATCTCCAATCTTATGAGTGAAGAAAGCATTTATTTTAACAAATTTTCTTCACAGTATTTCATAGGTGTGTCAAATTAATGGACTGGTTAACTGTATACTTCTTTATTTATTATGGTAATGGGGCCAGTTTTGCCTTCTACTGAAACTGAATTTTAGGGATTAATTATGAGAGTGAAAAAGCGTCCCATCTCTTGACTATTTATTACTTTGCCTTAGTAATAAATCCATCAGCAGAAGAACTTATTACAGAGCCTTCCATTTGGAACTATGCCTACTTGGTGGTCTACTGGTAATTATTTTTTGTTTTTCCATTCAAAACAATGCTTTTGCATGGTGTCCCTTTATTTGTATTGAGGCCTGGTACTGAATTGGTTCTGAACTCATTTAAGTAAAATGAGCATAAAGAGCTGTGTTATTGTGGGGTTAATAAATACTTTCTCAGGCACATGTTTTGTTTTGTTTTTTTATGGGGCACCTGGGTGGCTCGGTCATTAAGCATCTGCCTTCCACTCGGGTCATGATCCCAGAGTCCTGGGATCGAGCCCCACATCGGGCTCCCTGCTCCGTGGGAAGCCTGCTTCTCCCTCTCCCACTCCCCCTGCTTGTGTTCCCTCTCTCGCTGTGTCTCTCTCTGTCAAATAAATAAATAAAATCTATAAATAAATAAATAAATAAATAAATAAATAAAAAGAAGTGTGAACTTGCTAATGATCATGACCATACAGAGTGATCGGCATTTTCTTCCCACACACTATTTTTGGGGTTATCCTATCTTATTTCCTGTCTATTCCCTGAGTTTCTGTCTCAAAAGCCTACTTTTCTTTTCTCTCATGCTATTATATTTATGTCTTATATTTGTTTGTTTTTTCTCAGAACAATAATCTTAGTAGCTACTACTTATTGAGCACCTACTAGATGTTTTACATGTGCTATTTCTCTCGGTTCTGTTAGGTAGACATTATCTAAAAATCTATATTAAAGGAGATTGGAGCTTACAAAAGCTAGATAATGTACCTGAAGTTACAGAGCCCAAGTTGGAATTCAAAACCCAAACTCAAGACCCTTCACCACACAAACAAAAGCTCTGTTTTATAACATATTAGAATTATGTTATTTGACCAATTAATAAAAAAAGATGGTTAAATAGAATATAAAGTGATGAATCCTGCTTAGGAATATCTACCTTTAGCACCTAACAGAAAATCATTAATGCCTCAGCTGTGCCTTACTGTACTAATTTTGAATATGTAAGACATTAAATCAAAACCTTTAGTGAACAACACTTACTTGGTTTATTCAGTATTTAATATTATGTAATGTGCTTATAGGTAATAAAAAAGGTAGACTTTAAAAAAAGACGGTTAAAGTGAAGAATCATAAACAATGATATATACACACTTTAAATGTTTTATTTTAACTTGAAGCATGTAGATTGGAATTCTTTTACCAGTGATTTAATGTAGGATGATTACCTTTCGTTTAAGAGTTTTCCATCACGTGGGGTTTCACTTTGTCTTTTTTGAATAGATGGTATGTACTGATAGGTATTATCTCTGTTTTCTTGTTTGCTGTCTTTTAATTGGAGTCAGAATTTAAAGACACTTGCAAAACAATCTGCTTGCAGAATTTCTAGAGGTTCCCAAAGCCTCCTCCCCAATCTTTTACATTTATTTTGGCCATATCCCTAATTCAACAGTGGTATTTGTCAGGGATTCATCTTTATCAAGTCCTTGCAAAGCATTCACATTAATTTTCATAAGACAAGAGCTTTGTTGCCCCCATATTTCATTAGATAATAGAAGACCTATTTAAATTATGTTATTGTAATAACAAATACAACTGGGATAAAAAGGTTGGTAGTAAACATACCTGGCTCTTGGTAAACGTAAGTTTACTGGAGGGAGAAGAATGCACACGTAGTATAGAATAGCTAGTGCACTACAAGCTTTTTTTTTTTTTTTTTTTTTAAGGAAACTTCTTTCTCTTTTTTTGTTTCAAGTTTTTATTTAAATTCTAGTTAGTTAACATATAGTGGAATTTGGTTTCAGGAGTAGAATTTAGTGATCCATTGCTTTACATATAAACACCCAGTGCTCATCACAAGTGCCCTCCTTAATACCCATCACCCATTTAGCCCCTTCTTTTACCCACCTCGCCTTCAGCAACCCTGTTTGTTCTCTTAACTATAGAATCTCTTATGATTTGCCTCCCCCTCTGTTTTTATCGTATTTTACATTTCTTTCCCTTCCCCTAGGTTCATTTGTTTTGTTTCTTAAATTCTACGTATGAGTGAACCCATATGGCATATTTGTCTTTCTCGGACTGACTCATTTTGCTTAGCATAATGCACTCTAGCTCCATCCATATTATTGCAAATGGCAAGATTTCATTCTTTTTTAATGGCTGAGTAATATTCCACCATGCGCACGTGTGTGTACCACATCTTCTTTATCCATTAATCAGTCGATGGACATTTGAGCTCTTCCCATAATTTGGCTCTTGCAGATAATGCTGTAAGCTATAAGCTTTTAATATGCAGTGGACCTCACTCAATGTTTATAGAGGGAATGGAGACATTGTTAAGTAAGGGTTAAGAACTTCTATGTCTTTCCAGAAATGAGGAAAGAAAAGGTTAATTTGCTTTCTGTGAAGACATTGAGAGCTAAGTGTATCACAGGACTTGAAACAGTAAAAACTCTAAAGATGTTTTTATTTTTCTAAGTTGACTAGGTTGAATACTGGCTCAAGTGTCTACCTAAACCATCAAGTTTGTTTTCATATAAAATTTTCAACATGTGAAATATAATCTATTGTATTTTTTCGGTTACGCCTCATCAGATTTTGGTGACCTTTTGTATTCTCAAATGTTTAAGGATGCAATTTTCTGTTAAGATTTATTCATTATCAAAACTTTCTATTAAAAATTATAGCTTCTAAAGTCCTATAACACATACAGTCCTACAGTACATACTGTTTCTATAATTTATTTAATGCTTAAAATACTCATTTACCTAACATTTATTATTATCTGTTCTTATGCAAATTAGTATAGCTTGGTGGAGAGTTAGAGAAAAAAAAGTGAAATAACCTTGAACTCAGTGAATTTAGATTACTTAACTTCTCAAGTGATACTACATTGGGGGAACCAGACTGTTCATTTCTTTACTTTTATAACTCATCTCTTTTGTGTCCAGTGACTTGTCCGTACATAGTTCTGTTATTTGAAGTCTTTATGGGTCTGTTTCTCTGTTTTGTTGTTTCTGCTGTGTGCTAGGTTGTCTTTGATTTTTTTGCTGGTCACTGTACTTGGAAAATTATTTATGCAAATAATTTGAGGCCAAGGATGAAGGTCACTTCTTTTTTTTTTTTTTAAGATTTTATTTATTTGACAGAGACAGAGCGAGAGAGGGAACACAAGCAGGGGGAGTGGGAGAGGGAGAAGCAGGCTTCCTGCTGAGCAGGGAGCCCAATGCAGGGCTCAATCCCAGGACCCCGGGATCCCGACCTGAGCCAAAGGCAGACACCCAATGACTGAGCCACCCAGGTGCCCCTGAAGGTCACTTCTTCACAGAAGATATGTATTTACTGAAGTCTCTGTGGTTAAAAATGATTTGGAGATCATCCTAAACCAAGTTCAAGGCTTGAGTTTTGTTGAAACTCCAGGCAATAAAACCCAGGTTGTAAATACGCTAGAGTGCTGGTTATTTATTATTCTACCCGTAGCCTAAGAGTTTAGATTTTTGAGGTTTCAGATGATTGTAGGGAGGCCCCCTTATTAGACCATGCACCTTGTATAGACACTGACCTTTGATTTCTGCCCCCTTGCTTAGGATGTTTTCAAAATGAAAGTTCACATTTTCTAGGGAAATATACTCAGGAAACAAAAACAATTTCTCTGCTTGTTTATCTCCCAGTGGTTCCATTTTCCTTCAGAAATTCCTTATTATCATGTCACCTATTTGTTGCTTATAAGAAGTTATTTCTATTTTATCCAGCATTCCTAGCTTGTTTCAGTGGGAGGGTTGGCCTGAATGACGTGGCTTCTATTTGCTGGAAACATCCGCGGTATAGGTAGGTGCTTCCTCTTTCAGTGATTGATTTGATTTAGAAGTGATAGAAACACCATGTTGCCAAAAAGGTTTGAGTCTGCCTTACCTTTGAAAATGTGGTTTCCAGAGAAAGTTTGATTGAATTTTATGCTTTGGTTTCCATATTTATGGACTATGACTTTGCATGAGTAGGTATAAAAATGAAAAGTGCTGGTCATGCCTAAAGTAAGAAACATTGACTGCCTAGCAACAGATTTTATTTATAGGTCGATTAAACAAGGGTTGCAATAAAAAGGATAGTTTATATCTGTTGGTGAAGAAATGAAAATGGTTCATGGAAACTCTTTATATCAGTGTATATGTGGGGAGGGCGGGGAGATAGTTAACTAAATGTGGTGGCATCCGGAATTGGTAATAATCCAGATGTTTATACCTTCATAAAAATTACTAACCACCAGTGGATGCAACAAGAGCCCTTTGTAGCACTTCAGTTTTCTGGTACCAACAGTCCAGCCACAAGGGGATTGTTTTTTGAATGGTTGTGTTATTGTAACAACATATTTTATAAGTGTTTTATATTTATTGCTGTATCCATTGCACAAAAACTCTACTGGGTATAGAATAGATTGTAGGAATTGCCAAAAGTGTTTATGGCCATGTTTTAGTGATAAGGGCACTGGGTTGGAAAACTGGAGATCTGAAACATCTGTCGCTGATTTGAGGTTTGATTTTCAGCAGATTTGGATATACTCTAAGATTACATTTTGCCATCTTTCTATTGTTAATTTTGAAAAATAATGAGATATTTTTGCTAATAATTTACTGGCCAGGAATGCTGAGTAAGAAAGCTATAAATAGCCCAGTCATTTGAAGCCCACATTTACTAGCTTTTAAGTCTTCCTGCTTTATATGCAAATATAAATTATTTCACAAAAATTTAAGAGACACATGGCTTAAATTTGGAGTCACATAAAGGATAACAATTAAAAATAGTTTTGTCTCAATACCATATGATTTCTCTCATGTGGAATTTAAGAAACAAAACAAATGAACATAGGGGAAGGGAAGGGAAAATAAAATAATATAAAAACAGAGAGGGAGGCAAACCATGGGTAACTCTTAACTACAGAGAACCATCTGAGGGTTGCTGGAGGGGATGTAGTTGGGGGGGGGATGGGCTATATGGGTGCTGGGCATTAAGGAGGGCCCTTGCTGGGATGAGCACGGGGTGTTGTATGTGGGTGATGAATCACTGGATTCTGCTCCTGAAGCCAGTGCTGCACTGGATGTTAACTAACTTGAATTTAAATAAAAATAAATAAATAAAATAAAATAAAATAAATACATGAACAGGTAACCGTTAAAATCCATCAAGAAAAATTCATCTTTGCCTTTTGTAAAGAATCTAATTAAAACATGGTCCATCACATTATCCCAGTAGCACTTCTTATTCACATTATACAAATGTAAAAGTTTCAAGCATCAATCCAACTTCTCTCTCCATTACCAATAAAGTTGTTTCTTTTGAGATGCTAAAACTACTAACCTATAACTCCTGAGTAAAAATACAATTTCTAAAATAAAAATAAAAATAAAAATTTATTTGTGGATAAAAGACACACAAATCTTGTCTTCAGGGATCTTCAGGACTGACAGGCTTACATCTTAACCACAATTTCGTGCTTTTTATTTGACCAAAATAAAAGGGCTAAGAAATATGCCCTGAGTTTTTATGAAAAGCTGGTACAAACTTAAAAGGCAAGTTATATGTATTTTAAACCACAACAGTAAATTGTCAACAGGAGTTAGAGCTTAACTGCAATGTCTCTCTGATCCAAGATCAGTATGTTTTTCAGAATAACAGTTTATTTATGAGAGGAAAACAGCCCTGAGAAGACATTTAAAGATATGTAGAAATGGTTTAAAACTTGAGGTCAAGCATTTGAAGATTGTGAAGCAGCTTTCTATTTGAGATCTGAACATCTGTAGTTATAGTCAGTGTAGATTGTACATAGTGACTGAGCTGTTGCAGGAAGTCTGAAAATAATTCACGTGTAACAGCTGGATTTTTAAGACTTTATCATTTCCACTAGTGGATCCCTGGTGCTTCTTGACTGGCTCACATTAGGCCCTCAATTGCTGTGTTTGACAAAAAGGTGACACCAGAGATAGATGCCATGCAGTGAGGAGTGACAGTGAGAAAAAGTTTAATTTAAACAAAGTATCTTTGAAAGGCAAATATTAATTCCCAGGCTTTCAATCTAAGATAACATATAGTAAGTTAAAAGGAAGACAGATTTTAGCCTTGTGAAGCTTTTCCAATTTCTGAATGAGCTTATTTCTTTATTTCCTGTCAAAGTAAGCACAGAGAAAATAAATTTGATTAAGAAGCCTCAGTGAAGGGATTTTATGTCAGAAGGGTTTTTCTTTTTTTTTTTAAGATTTTATTTATTTTTTTATTTGAGAGAGAGAGAATGAGAGATAGAGAGCACAAGAGGGAAGAGGGTCAGAGGGAGAAGCAGACTCCCTGCCGAGCAGGGAGCCCGATGCGGGACTCAATCTCGGGACTCGATCCCAGGACTCGATCCCAGGACTCCAGGATCATGACCTGAGCCGAAGGCAGTCGCTTAACCAACTGAGCCACCCAGGCGCCCTGTCAGAAGGGTTTTTCACAATGAGTCAATCCAAGCCCGTCTACACAGGCTGACTCCAATTTACACAAGCTAGGTTAGTGCATATTCATTTTTGGTCACCTGGGTTCGCACTTTTGGGATGAATGAATGGAGCTGGGGATAGGGGTTAGGAGGATGCAGGAAGAAATAGGCTGGGTCTCTCTTTTCCTTGTGAACTGTGGCTTTTCCTTCCCTCTGCTCATTGCAGATGTGGCTACTGCTGGTAATCCCCTGACCATCCTCACAGTCATTATAGGGCTGCAGTCTATGGTGACAAAATGCTATTTATGACCTACACTTCGTGTGGCTTTCTCTTCTTTATGTAAAGGGATCTCCAGAGGGAAGCTTCTTGTGTACTTACCCTTGTTATTAGCTGGAAAGTTTCCTTCTTTTCTTTTTCTTTCTTTCTTTCTTTCTTTCTTTCTTTCTTTCTTTCTTTCTTTCTTTCTTTCTTTCTTTCTTTCTTTCTTTTTCTTTCTTTCTTTCTTCTTTCTTTCTTTCTTTCTTCTTTTTAAGATTTTATCTATTTGAGAGTGAGAAAGAATGAGAGAGAGAGAGCACGAGCAGGGTGAGGGGCAGAGGGAGAAGCTGACTTGGCTGAGCAGGGAGCTTGGGGGCTCGATCCCTGGACTCAAGCTGGAGGAAGATGCCTAACCAATTGAGCCACCCAGGTACCCTTAGCTGGAGAGTTTCTATGAAACATCAGAAGTGTTAAGAGCTTGTTTCAGAGGCTGGAAGATGGGGGTCTTGAGACCGCTTCTGCTTCCTCATCTTAAACTATAGAATCCACTTATTTTGACTTGGAACTGGGGTGTCCTTGCTTCCATTCCTCAGGCAGAAGTAGAAGAACTATGCCATTTGGATATTCTAATTTTAATCAAATCCCCTCCTTATAGAAACTGTTATGGACAGAAAGTAGTATTAGCAAGCTCTGCTTTATTAATTTTGTGTCATCAATTGGGCTTCCGGTAAAACAAAGTGGGGGTGAGATATCAATGCTGTCATTGGTTCAGTTTGCTTTACTTTACCCTGACCATTCAAGAGCCTCAGAACACACATGCATCCTCAAATATAGATAAACACCATTGAACTTGAGTAGAATGAACTCTTGGCTCATAGCTCAAGTGAGCAGAACCTCCCCCCCTGATTAGGTGATGCTTTAACTGTCTTTGGGGTGCATCTGCTTCTTTTCACACTTACCACCCACACTCCATTTGTAATATATGCTGTTTAATTGCATAGCGACTTCTCCTGAGTGAGGCTGGGAGAGAGAAGGTTGATTAAGTTGCATATGGCTAGCTCAGTTGTTATTGAACGATACCCTGACTGATGCCTGATGTCTGCGGAGGATTTTCTTTGGATCCTGATCAATGGAGTGCTGGACACTGAGGACAGCAAATGGCCATTTTCTCTCCTGTCTTTCAAATGAAGTATGTCCTCTCTGAAGGGCAATCTATCTAGGCTGGCTCTCAAGTTTAAATGTAAACGACACTGTGTTCCTTACTTTGAAGGCAGACACAAGCTTATCCCATTGATGGCCAAGAGGCTTTGTGGAAGGAAGCAGCTTTTGGTACAAGTTTAAAATTCAGCCAGTATTATATCTCTGCGGGAAGCTTGATGGGAAGACTCCTTTAATGTGGTGCGTGCGTCCTTTACATGGCTGGGAGCTCCTGGGACTGGAACCTGGTGCCCTGTCTGTGCAGAGGTCAGCTGGTGAGTGCGTCCTGCTCTCTTTCCTCAGATAGACTGACACTGATATTTTTTTCCCGTTCAAGTAGAAATCATAGGAAAGTTTGAGCAACACAAATCTACAAGAAGGTATGGTTTTAAAAACTCATGTTCTCAACAGCTTACTATTGAGTAAGTTAGTTGTAGAGAGACAACGTTACCACTGCGTAGGAACGTCTAATGTGCCTGGCACTCCAAAAAGGATTCTGTGCTGCTGTCCATCTCATGTGGAAGCAGTGTGTTCTATAATGGGGGAAAAGATAAATGAAACATTGCACACTAAGAAAGGACTTGTGGTCGGTTTATTTTATTTAAAAATATTCATACCAGTCTGAGATTTCCTGTCTCGTGATTTGAGTAGTAGAGCCCGCGATGGGGCTTTCTGAGTGGGTTCCTTCTCCTGAGGTGGGCTGATTTGAGAGTACTTAAACTTGGCCCTCCTGCCATTGCAAACTGCCCTGGGAAAGTTATCTGGAGTGAGTTATTTGCCTTCTAGTGTCCTTAACTATAAAAACAGTGACTTTCCTTCTCTGCATTGCATCTAAAGATATAATGAGAATATGTAAGCGAAGTGGTGTAATTATTGCTTTTAAAGCTTTGGCAATCACGTGCTGTGTGAGTTATTTATGTGAGCCAAACTAACACCCTGACGAAGTTAACACCTGATTCATTACCTTTCCTTCAAGAGACAAAGTAAAGAAAGCGCTGTCAAACACTGTTGTAGAAAAAGGGAAGGAGGGGACCCTGGCTGGCTTAGGACATAGAGCATGCAACTCTTGATCTCGGGGTCATGAGCTTGAGCTCCAAGTTGGGTGTAGAGTTTACTGAAAGAAAGAAAGAGAGAGAGAGAGAGAGAAAGATCTTGGGGACTAGAACTGTTAACCCTGCCTAAAAACTTGTTGTTGTTATCAGATTAAAGTTTTAAAAATGTATAATTTCCCTGGCATTAGAAAACAACATAATTCAATTGATACTGTTCAATTTTCTAAGTAGGTCTATGGAGCTCATTAGAGGCTAATGAAATAAATGTGGGTTTTTGTTTGTTTGTGGGTTTTGTGTGTTTTGTTGTTGTTCTTGTTTCTTTGTGTTTTGTTTTGTTTTTACAACATGTACTCCCCACTTTCTTCTCTAGCTGTGCTTGTGATTTTCCACCTTCCTTTTGGGAAATCTACAGAGGGGAGAATATATTGTGATATAGAATGAACAAGTTCTAAAGGGACTGGGGAAGGGCATTGTCCCAAAAGAGTCACCCTCACTGACAGGGAAACCACTGTATGTCTGTGGCTCAGCCACATTTTTTGTTGGGACACATGTTTTCAAGTTAAAAGGACATCCATGAATCAAAAAAGACTAGCTTAGTTGTAAACATTTTTTAAAAGTATTTAGAAGAAGAAAAAAATGCCAGGTGGTGTTAGGAACACCCTGAGCTCCAGTCTCACTGCTTTTTCCCTGAACTACCTTCATTCTTAATGACTGCTTTGACACCATCACTGCCGATTATCTTCAAGTACGTAAGAGAGAAAATGTTTCAATTATGTTATATCAAGTGAGCAATGACTCACCTGGTTAAGAACATATAGGAGTCCTCCCCAAATCCACATATTATCTTCCCAGAAAGCTTAAATGTCTATGTGTGTTTCCTTGCAAAAATGTACAAGATTTTCCAGACCAGGTAGTTAATAGAAGCTGATTTTTTTTAAAGATTTTATTCATTTATTTGACACAGAGAGAGAGAGATAGTGAGAGAGAGAGCACAAGCAGGGGAACGGCAGGCAAAGGGAGAGGGAGAGGGAGAAGCAGGCTGCCCGTTGAGCAGGGAGCCCGATGCTGGGCTCGATCCCAGGACCCTGGGATCATGACCTGAGCCGAAGCAGACGCTTAACGACTGAGCGACCCAGGCGCCCCTGATTTTCTTTTTTTTAAGGAGATGAATCCTCAGCTGTGTAAGTCAGAGAGGGTTATGCTTCCCATACATAAGAAACTAATAATAGTGCTGACTGGAAGTTAACTGCCCTATGAACCATCACGGTGCCCATACAGGCTGGCCCATGCCGTAGCAATTATTTTCTCCTTTGACTGACTTTTGGATCTGATTAAGTGCTGGGTTCATCCTGAGTTACCAAGCTGTATCCTCTTCTTTCACGGTGTCTCCCTTTTGGATATAAACAGGAACATCTAGAAATATTAATCCCGCTTTACTTCCATCACATTCCTTAAGGTGAATTTGGTATTTCACAAAAGCCTTTGGTAATGAAATAGTATCCGTGTGCCTCTAAGAACGAGGGAGAGTGGTCTTGGGTGTCGCCTGCCTCCCTCTCTCCCTTTTCTTGACCTCTGCCCCACTCCGCCTCTTGTGACGGCCCCCTCTCTCTCCCGGGATAACCTGGCTGAGCCCAGATTATGCTGTGTGCTCACTGACAGCTCCTTTCGAGGCCCAGCTTCATGCAGCTCCCTAATGCAGCCTCCCGCGGGTCCGTAAATGCCGCGCTGAGGACCCGGCTACTGCCAGCCCTTCCCAGACCGCTCACCCGGGTACTGCTAACTGCGGTGGCAAGGCACTCCAGCTGTGTTCGTGCGCTCCCCGAACGGCGGCCGGCGGCGTTGCTTCTTTTCTTGAGATGAACCTTGGAGGAGGGAAGGGCTGAGATTTAAAAGGCAGGAATTCCTGTCATGCGCTACAGCAGGGCTGCCGTGGCAGCAGCACCAGCACCAGCAGCAGCAGCTGCAGCGAGTCATTTAGTGAGACTGCACCATTTTCTTCTCACCCTGCATAGAGGTGTGGTTGGGAGCGGCAGTAAGCTCCCCACGCCCCTAGCAGTTCCACAGACGTGGCCTCTTCCTGGCTCCAGTCGGAAGACACAGACTGTCTGGAGGAGTCCCCAAAGACTGTTCCAACTGGTGATGTGTGTCTAAGGAAGGCTTTTTCAACTAGCAGGATGCTTGCCTGCACTTGCGGCCACCCAACTGCTCAAGAGCTCTGAGTCTAGGGCTCCGCCTTCCCCTGGGACCACTTCCGAGCGTGGGCGCACACCTATGCCTGCGTGTGTGCAGGTGTGCGCTGCTGGGGGGCTTGGCCTGAGACCTTGGTACGTTCTGGTGAATTATGGGTGCTGCAGAGGCTGGAGCAAGATTATGACCTAGCCCGGGGGCGGAGTGGATTATTTCGTGAGTGCTCTGGCTGCCAGCCATTGCCCTGGTGGGCAAAATCACATCTCCCATCTAGCTCTAAAATCACCTGGCTTGCTGGGGAGTGGAAACTGAGCCGCGGTAGCTGCTTCTGCTGATTTTCTCTGCAAAATGGCTCACGCTGCTGCTTCTATTAAAAAAGTTCGAGAGGCTGAACTGGATGAAAAGGAAAAAAACCTTGAGAGAGAGAGAAAAAAACAACGGAAAATCTCCAGGGAACGTATGGAACGGAAAAGAAAGGTATGAGGAGCATCCCTTTAACCCCTTCCCTCTGAGGCTCTGTGTAGAACCATCCAGCCTCAGAACTGGCAACTTCATCTTCCCTTCCCTCCATCATTCCCCTGCACCATTTCCAAGCTCAGTTTGCAGCCTATAGCTCCTGTCCAAATTTGCTGCATTGGGAGGAGATGTCTGAGCAGGGCAAATTTCCTTCGCTTTAAGCACGCAAAGCCTTCCCTTCGTTTTTCTTACTCAATCTCAGAGCCAGGTGCTTTATTCCTCCAAGTAACTCCGAACACTTGTCATAGTAGAAGGAAAGGGCTGATTTATGGTTAGAAGGTTATTTTCCCCTTCTTGTTCCTCATCTCTACTACTAGATCTTTAGCACTGCACCTTCTCACTGACTGTATATTCGATGTAGATCTCTGATTAAGAATAAACCGTAGGTTTTATTTACTCTCCCCCCCTTCTGAAGGTTGACACTGTACTATGTGAAACTGCACTAAGAATATTGGTGCAGTGAGCTGTGTCCCTGCATCTTTAAAATTTTAATTCATTTATTTTCTGCTTTCCATCATTAATCTTATGATTTTCTCTACTGACTGTAGCAATTAGGTGAAAAGAGCAAGGTTAAATAATGGGAAGAAACATTGATTCCCTTTACATTAAACTATAGACTTGTCTCTTTCTGTCTTTTAAAATATTCTTTTTTTTTTAAATGGAAATAATCTTACAGCCTGCTGGAACTGAAATATTTCTTTAGCCAGGGGTCCGGTTCTGTAGGGGAAGGAGATCTCTGGAAATGCCTTAATTAACAAAGTAGGTCACCGAATAATTTCAGAATGTGATAAATGGCATATTACATTAGCAAAGCATAAAAATAGTGATTTGTACACAAGCTGTTGTTAAACATAACTCCGGGGCTGGGGGTGCACTGCGGATCCAGATGCTCAATAAACCATATGCTCAATGCCTTTTTTTCCCTTCCTCAGTAATAGGTATGTTTACCTTTCCATTTTGGGGATGTTATCTTTGCCTCATTTTTGGAAAGACACTTGAGGACCCACATTGAATTGAGATCTTACTACATGGGGATTCATCCCATGTCAGTTTTACTACTTATTTCACCACTGGTTAGCTTAAGTGACTATTATTAGGCAACATAATTAAGTAAAATTAGCAGTATAGTATAGTTTCCCTTCTGGGGGAAAACTTTAATGTTGCTTGTCTGAGCTTTAGAAGGCCTTATTTCAAGGATGCAGTCATTTTTTATAATATCAAAAGTATTATTGACCCTTTTTGTGGGAGTCGGCTTCCTTCTTGACAACTACTACAGTCTGTTTCTAATCCTCTAAGTGGAACATTGCTACATAAAGCAATTTCCTATGATTATATCTTTTTTATCTTATGTTCTCCCAAGCATAGTGTGTTACTTCCTGGTCAAGAGTGTTTGTTCAGCCTTCAGTTGTGACCTAGTAACTTTGCGTAGCTAGAGTACCATGCATTCACCTAGAAAATTTCTCAGTCTCACTCTGGTTTCTTTCTGTATCTGGTTCATTTTCCCCCTTTTCTATACTTTATTAAAACTGAAAGACTACATCAGTAAAATGGAGAAGTGCCAAGAGTTGTTTATAATCTCAGTTGCTTGGATGCTGCATTGCTTTAGCTTGAATCCAACACGGTGGGCAAGATCATTGGTTAATAATGCGGTCACAGGACAGGATTGTCTGATCTTCACATCTCGGTGATACCATTAAGCTAGAACCAAAGAAAATTGTGGGAATAAAGGCATAGCTGTCATTTGTTCTTGTTCTTATCCCTGCTCTCTTTTTTTTTTAAGCATACCAACCCAACCTTTTCCCTTTTCTACTGCAGATGCTTGTGGTATTATATGAGTATTTATTTACACAGCACGACAAATATTTGCTAAAAGAGTGGCTGAGATTTTTACCTGTGTCAGATTAATTTTTTAGCTCCCCACCCATAAGTACTTGAGCCAGTTCTAAAATTTGGTCTGAGAGAAGAAAAATTGACCTCATTATTATTCTTTAAGGTATAGAGAATGGTAGTTCATAAAGAAATGAGAAAAGGGTAGTTACCTATTGGTGGCACTCTGGAACACCATCTCCAGAAAGTAATCTAAGAATTATACTTTGTTTCCTGTTGCCGTTTTATTTATTTTTTTATTTTTTAAAGATTTTATTTATTTATTTTGACAGAGAGAGAGAAAGAGACAGCGAGAGAGGGAACCCAAGCCGGGGCGGGGGTGAGGGGGAGGAGTGGGAGAGGGAGAAGCAGGCTTCCTGCGGAGCGGGGAGCCCGATGCGGGGCTCGATCCCAGGACCCTGGGATCATGACCTGAGCCGAAGGCAGACGCTTAACGACTGAGCCACCCAGGCGCCCCTGCTGTTGCCATTTTATAACTATAAAGAAATGCATCATTTGTAGTGATGATTAAAAGTATCACTTACATATCCATTTGTAAAGTATCTTGCTAATGAACCTGTTTTCTTGCAAAATTCAGATGAGACCTGCTCCAATGCAGACAAGAGCCAGCGATGGAGCTTGAAAAAAATAAATAAGCTGATTTTGAAAAGATTTTGACTGAAGTATAAATTACTAAGTATTAAATCAATTAGGCTGCCTCATATTTGGATCTCATTTTAAGAATCCTTTGTAACCTTGCTGTTGATTAAAAGAATCTTTGCATTATTATTTTGTAGTCCATAAAACATTTTAAATAAATTTTAATTACTGTAAACTTGAAACACATTGCATGCCTAGCTATAAGCCCTTTACCACGTGGTCAGTTGGTCTGGTTTTGTAAAATGGCTATATTTGTATAGTAGGAGACCTAGTTTCAACTTCATTATTGGCAGAATTTATCTTAGAATAAAAATGTTCAGGCTTTGAGCTATATAGCCTGGATAGCTAATATTTAAATATAATATGTACCAAATGTATCTTATATATGTGTCATACTATGATAGAGCTAGAATAAAACTTGCCTTTAAGCAAAGGGACCAAGATTAAGATTAGTTGAAACAAACTAACATTTATTTGCTCAAAAAAATACATTGACATTCTAGGTTTTTATAGGAATAAGGATATTCCTCTTCTAATTATTAGCTTATATTAACTTGAGTCATTTCATTGTATGTCCAACTGTCTTATTTCTACACTAGAATCTGAGAATTTTAGACTTGAGAAGGATGCCAAAAGGCATGATTTCTCACAAACTTCTAAGACTTAGTTGTAGGAAGTGACTTTGAGTATAATATTCTCTCTACAATCACATATTTTTTTTTAAATTTGGAAAAACATAATTTCAGATAATCTGCAAAAAAAAACCCCAAAAACAATTCCATCCTTGAAATAATGCATATACTTAAATAATCTTTCTCATTTAAACTTATGATAACCAGCTATTTTCAAACAATAGATATTTTTTCCATGTCTCAGCATGGACAAACCATTCTCCAATTCATCATAGTGTCTACAACACTCACTGAAATCGTATGTCATAAGAGGCAATTTGTATGACTAGTTCTCAGCATTGTAATGCTTAAGAAGTTCGTCCTTTTTATTTTAATTTATACTATTCAAAAAGCCAGAGTTTATGATTCCCATAAAAATTGTAAGATAAGGGCACCTGGGAGGCTCAGTCATTAAGCATCTGCCTTTGGCTTAGGTTCATGATCCCGGGGTCCTGGGATGGAGCCCCACGTCCAGCTCCCTGCTCCGCGGGAAGCCTGCTTCTCCCTCTCCCTCTCCCAGTCCCCCTGCTTGTGTTCCCTCTCTCGCTGCCTCTTTCTCTCTCTCTCTGTCAAAATAAATTAATAAATTCTTTAATAAAAAAATAAAATTAAAAAAATTGTAAGATAATATTTATTGAGTACCAATGGGGCCCTGTATCTGGCACTTTACACACATTGTACTATTTAATCCTGAGACAGGTCTATACATTAGGGATTATTTCTCGCCATTTTACAAATAAGGAAACTGAGACTCAGGCTTACGGAACTTGCTTAATCATATGCAAATATTATGTGGCAGAGTTGGGATTTGAACCCAGGCTCCAAAGTTCATTGGGAAAAGAGGTAATGATTTCTTGGTCTTGTACCTACACTGAATGTAGGGCATAAGTAAATCATTTAATTTGTCAATTTCTTCATCTTCAAAATACCTTCCTACAACTGAAAGGAATTTAATTACCGTGAGAATAAGTTAAATGACATGTTTGAGAAGAAACTATAAATTTAAGTTTATGATTCTATCATGAATAGCTAGAATTCTATCTAGAATCAAGATATTTCATGAAATTTCTTGGAAAATCACCTATTAAAAGTCAACATTTGCTCCTTAGATTATAGCAGTTGATGTCAATGATAGACTATGTTATGTTATTCTTTTTTACAATTTTATCAGGACTTCAAAATGTATTTGCATATTCACATTTATTAAACTGACACAGAAAGGTGATTTTGTAGGGGATCACGTAGAAAGCAAACTTTTTTCCAAGTCCTTTTTATTGAATTTCATAGAGAAAGGTCTGATCAGTTCTTTGCTTTTATTTTTTTATGTAGATAATTTTTATCTTGAAGGGAACAAGACTCACTGCTTCTAGGGTAACCTCTGGGAACCCGCTCCCCCACCCCCCAACCACCACTATATTCTCCTTGTCCACATGGTTATTAAGTTGATGACAATGAGAATACTTGTTCAGTATATACAATGCACTTATCACCAAGTCGTAAGGGTACATAGAGGGATGGATACTTTTTAAAGTTACTAATTAGTGTACTTTATTAAAATGGAAGAATGTTATTTGCAAGTGTGGAGAGGAATGTATTCTATAACTTTTGAATTGCATTATAAGAATGAGTTGTAAATGAACATTGAAGATAATGGGTGACTGTGCCATTCCCTGGTGGTTTGTGGGTGAACTCTGCTGTGTAGGAGGAAGGTGACTAGCCCAGTCATCTTTCTCTCCTTGAGTCTTCTGCTAGGCACTCAGCAGCCTGATTCCAAATGGAAGGCCAACTCTGAGAGCAATGATACTTAGCTAAGACCGAAGTACACAAAGATTTCTGGGCACCAAACCAAATATAATGTGATTAAAAATACAATGACAACATAACAGTGTGGTCTTGTATAATGTATTACATGCTAGAACTATTCAGCGATGGCAAATCCCAATAACATTTTTAAGGGACAAAGGCAGAAGAAGAGGGAGAGAGAGAATCTTAAGCAGGCTCCACGCCTAGCACGGAGCCCAATGCGGGGCTTGATCTCACAACCCTGAGATCATGACCTGAGCTGAAATCAGGAGTCAGACGCTTAACTGACTGAGCCACCCATGTGCCTCCCCAATAACATTTTTTAGGACTTACATCAAATTGTCTTCATATAAATTCTTATAATCCCTTCATCAATATATCAGTACTAACAGAAACCACACTAACATAAGGTAGATTGGTGAGGTCTTAAGCTTTATCTAGAATTTCCTATTCTTATGTCCTAATGTCTACTCATAAATAAAAACTTAAAACTTTTGCTGATTTGATTTCCCATTTGAGTCTAAATAAATATGTTCAGGTATATCTATTTACATGTGGAGGCTTCTATGGAATCAAGATTTTTTTAAACACTTTTTTCTTCTGTCACACTCCTATTCCCATTCTTAGTTGAATTCACAAACCCTATCTTGGCTAGAACAATTATCTTCATATAAATGGCATGCACTCTTAATGATATTCTTTGCCAGCACCGTATGTCTGGGTTTTTATTAGTTTTAATTGTAAAGAACCTCTTTCAACCATTGAGTGGGTGACGACTAGCTTAGGGTGACTTTGTGGGATTGTGGCAAAAATAGTCGCAATTATATGGCTTGAGATAAGTGTTTAAGAAGACTGTTAAAAGACACAATCTTAATGTAAAGAAGCTAGTATGAGTGAGTTTAATTTATTTATGGTATCTGAAAACTTTAAACACAACCCAATGTAATTTTTCCCTTCTTGTTAACATTAATCTGAGTTCAGACAAATGTTTTTGTCTTGAAAAAAATCAGAATTAATTCATTGGTTATATTTAATATCTAACTTTTAATTTGATAATTTACCTCATTCATCAATAATGACATTTCCAGCACATTTTGACATCATAAAGAATACTGACAACATTTTGTAGAAGTATTGTAGGAGACAGTGAAAATACAGGGAAGTTAAGCATTCTACTCACAGATTTAATGATCTTTTTGTGTTTACATTTTCCATTATGTCACCCTTTTTCATTTGTATTTCTCAAAATAATTTCTTCCGCACGTAAAAATACTTTTATTCTCAGTGACAGGGACATGTATACATTAAAATAAAGGATAGTACAAAGAAAGCAATTCCCAAATTTTGAAGTTCTACATAAATTGCCAGTGGAATCATCAGCTATTTGAGTGTGACCCTTTTTCTCCAGAAATGACTCATAATTTCAAATGTGTACAGTATTGTGGAAAATCTCATCAGAGTGATCTAGCTTCATCCCAGTTATAATAAATCAGAATCTTGGGGTAGACTAAGAGAGAAAGGAAACTGTAATCTATATATTTTTAAAGCTCCCCTGGTGATTCCTCCCAGAATTGGAATCCACTGGAATAAATATTTCTATCCCCACCCCCCCAGCCCCAACTCTTACTCTGCCCCATCTTTGAATTTGGAACAATAACAAATTTACTTTTAATAATCAGTATAACTCTAAATTGCCATTGAGAAAAAATTTTCCCTTTGTTAAGAGTAGGCACCCTGGCAACCTTTTGAAAGTCTAATGAGACTAATTGGTGTATATAATAACCAATTAATTCTGAGCATAGAGAGGAAGAACCAAGCGTTTAAGAGCTAAGTTGTAAAGCTTCATGATGTGTATGACCATCTCTGCCTGAAATAGAGTAATCTTCAGGAATGAGGCTTGTGTGTTTCTGAGTTCTACGTTAAGTAAGCTCAAAGAAAATCAGAGTTATATCAGCTAGGTTTTTGAAGGAAGGCCACTAAAATGTGATTTAAAAGTTATCTCTTAAACAGATATTGCTATTTTGAATAAACTCAAGCAAATGTCCTAGGGATTTAATTGGTAACTTAGCAGCCTTGGCGTCCTCAAAACTTTAGAGATGTCAACACTTCTGGAACTCCTCATGCGAGTCAACAGCTACTTTTTCTTTGGTGTACTGACTTTGATAGGTTTCCTGTATCTTTTCAAAAGTCATATACATTGGCATGAATGTAAGGGAGGAAAAAGGAATGAGCAACCCATAGAGGAATTATCTCCCTTAATTCTTCAGATATTTCTATTAATATTTCTAATTCATCAACTTCTTACAGTGCCAGGTTTTTTGTTTGTTTCTTTCTTACGTGTTTGTTTTTTCCATGAATATTTTACCAACCGCTTTCTCACTCTCTTCCCGGTTCACCAAAGCTGCTGCCCGGGCAATTCCCCACCAGTTTGTACGGAATTCTGGAGTGGACTTTTTAGCATACACAGTTGGAGTTACCGCTTCCGTTTCCCCTTTATCTTTCCCATTAGGGCTTCACTGTAATTCAACCTAGCCTTTTTCTAGAGGAGTTCCCTTATTGTATATCATTACTATGCTGCTTATGTCATTGGGAGCATCTCAATAGTAGTATTAAAGAAGAGAAATATCAGGGTATAAAAATTATTATAAATGTATCAACCTAGTCTTTATTCAGTTGGGAATAATAGTGTTATTTCACATTAATAATTTTACATTAATATATATTTCTTAGCTTTTATATATTTTGCATAAAGACCTGTTAATTACCCATTTTAACTCACTTGTTTATAGTCTGTCTAAAACAGGGTGGAAATCTGGGGTACCCGAATGGCCCCGTTGGTTAAGCTTCCAACTCGGTTCTGGCTCAGGTCGTGGTCTCAGGTTGTGATCTCAGGGTCGAGAGATGGAGCCCCACATAGGCTTCTGAGCTCAGCAGGAAGTCTGCTTCTCTCCCTCGCCCTCTCCCTCTGCCCCTCCCCCTGCCTGTATGCATGTGCCTGCACACGTGCTCTCTCTCTCTCTCTCTCTTTCTCTTTCTCTCGAATAAATAAGTCTAAAAAAGAAAAACAAAAACAAGGCAGAGATCTGGACTGACAATGTCCTCTCTTTTTATGTATCTGTATGGGAATAATGATGGTTTTCCCAGATGTCTATATTTCCGGGGAGTTATTTAAGCTCTAGTGTAAATTTGAAAAATTATATTAACATTACAAACATGAACTCTGAGAATCTACATTAACTATATTGTGAGTACAAAGATCACATATTACTTTTGTGTTTGAAACCAAGTGTAGCTGTCAACGCTTTCAAGACGTTAAGCACAATTAGAAGTAGATGTAGGATGTAAATCTATAAAGAATAGGCAACATACCAGAAAGGTGTTTACTAACTTAATAAGTGATATTTATGCAGAATTACCAGATACTTCTAAAGCTCATAAAGGCAAGTTTAGGTGACCTGTGTTTAATTCTATCTACTAACTGTGATGTTAGGTAAACAATTGACCTTAGTTTTCACAGCTATAAAATGATGAGGACTTGGGATGTGTTAGAATTCTTTCTGTTCTTGTATGTCTTTGCCTCTTTTCATTTTTATAAATGATTGAGGTACTCAGGGGAATCTCCAAGTTTTTCTTTATTAAATAGGAATTTTTTTTGAGCTCATACTATGTCCAAGACACAGTGCCTTCAACCAAGGGATTCTCAGACCACCTGGGATAATAGGTGCCTTCACACATAACAAGAATAAAATGTTATTTGTGCCATTAAGTTGGATTGGAGATTGTCTATTATATATATATATGTTTTCTTTAATAGGTCTTGTGTTTATAAGTTCTTATCTGGCAGAAGAAATAATGGAAGGAAATAGTTCCTGTTGTGGTACTTGAAATTTTCTGGAAGTTGTTAAGGCAGGATATATATGAAATGAAGTAATCTTATGAAACTGTGTGGTCGTTTTTCTTTTGTATTTCAGATGCTGATTTGAGTCACTTTGCAGAAAAGTTTATTGTGGTTCCTTTATTTTCTGTGAATCCTCTGTATACTTATAATACCATGACTTACAAATCCACAGAGCAATATTATCATGTGACAAAGATATAATGGCAGTCACGATCGCTGCCTTTGAACTGCAGGGTGCTATGATGAACCAGAGCCCATTGTAAACACTTAAACCTCAGCAGTTCACACACCATTCAACTGTACAGCTCAGTGAAAATAAGACTGCCTGAGTTCTTCCAGGAGTAGAAGTACAAACTTCCTCCTTATTTACGGTTCCTGCCTCAAACTGGGCCAGAATGCTTATTTAAACCATGTCACATTCTGAAACAACTGAAACCAATAAAGTGTAAGTGGAACAGGTTACCTGGAAACAGTAACTCCTTTGAGAGTAGAGGTCACTTGGGAAATGAGAAACTTTTGTTCAGGGTGGTCACCTACAAAACACGGGGCTTCAGTGTGGGCTCTGAGGGACAGGAATCCAAGACTGGGTGTTGGGGGGGGGAGAAAAAAAGACATCTGTGCAAGCACAGGTCGTCCTTACTGGGGAGAAGACAGATGACAAAGGACCAAGTGGCAGATGCCGACTCTCTGGCTACAAACATTTTATCAAATTGTATAAGGGCCTTTTATATAACATAAAACACTCATACTCAGTCATTTAACACAAAAAGCAATATTTCAGAACTTCTGGCTTTTCTGCTAGAAAACAGCACTGGAGAGATAGAAGAAGAATTCTAATATGAGAAATATTTTGCCATGGAAGGAAGCTTGATAACTGAGATGCACTTTAGTCACTGCACTTGGCCTTCTCACATGATCCTTCTGGGTTATGTATTCCGTAGTGAGTTGTATAAGAGCTTATGAAACAATTTAGTGACCCCAATTATCTTGAAAATTCTATAAAATTCGATTAGTCAAGAAACTCAGATAATTACGCTTTCTAGTTTTGATTACATTTTCCACTTAGAGTCAACCAGAAGCTCTTTCAAATTATACTTGTTTGGTTCTCTTCCTTCTTATGTTGGATAAAAAAAATTATCATGCTTCCTTTTTCATCATTCATCTCCTCTATTTCCGAGGCAAATTTGATGTATACAACATGTGTAATATAATGCAGGATACTGCAGTCCTTTGGATCAAAAATTATTAAATAAATAACTAGTATGAGCTAAATTTTAGGTTAAGAGTTGAGTTAAAGAGTATTTTTTTTTCTCAAGCAATTTCTTTTCTAAATAGGTATTTAAGGTTAACGTCAATGGGGACAAAGTAGAGGACAGTGCTAGATCAGATGCTATAGCTTTTTGTTTTTATAGAGGTTGGGGACTTCAAGCTGGGCCTTGGGAAGATAGTTAAGGTTGGTTTACCTGAAGGGAACATCTGAGTACACGCACAGGAGTTGATGAACAGCCTGGCATGACATGACCAGAGTGGCAGGGCTGGATAAGAGTTGGTAGATAGTTGGAAATAATGCTGACTGCACAGGAAGGAAGAGGTAATTGAACTCAACAATGCAAAAAAGAAGAAAAAAAGAAAAGAAAGAAACTATAGAAGGTCATATGATAATGTAAGATTATGAGGAGGAAGTGGAGGTCACCCAGGAGCCTGTAAAGTAATCCAAGAGAGATGAACAGGGCAGGATTAGAAGAGTTGCACAGGAAAATCAGTGGGGAGGTAAACAGGATGGATATTAGCACTCAGCTGGGAATAGTGAAAAAAAAAAGAGGAAAATAAACATAATTTAAGATTACACATTTCAATGATATTTAAAAGATGGTGGTGTCATTGACAGAAACAGGAAAAGTTCAAGCACAACTCAGGAGGAAAATAAAACTGCATTGCTTTCTATATGGTGAATTTGAAATGGTGGCAAGATGATGTCTGTCATACTTAAATACAGGAAATTTATATATAAAAGGCCAAAAAAGAAAAATGTTATCTTTCTGGTTTGGTATAGTGGAAGAAGTATGAAATGTAGAGTCAGAATATACTGCTCAGCTCTACCGCATTCTGGTGATCTGATCCTCAAATTGGTTTTCTTTTCGGTCAGTCTGGGTTAATAATAATGAACTCTAATAATTAAGAATATGTATATCACAGAGTAGTTGTCAGGACTAAAATGAAACAATGTTTTTGAAAACACTGTGCTCAATGATATTATTCATTATTATATTACCAAGTTTCCCCACTTTTTTATGTGGGAGAAGGAGAAACGGAAATATACTTACCTCTCAAAGGATTAAAAATGTCCATGAGAGCATCAGTATAAACTCATTGCTTTTAATATATATATGTATACATAAAAGGGAAATGTATATAGATGTGTGTTGTGTCTGTACATACATATGTTTCCCTAGCTCTGTCCACTGGGAGGGTCTGGCAACAATCATGCCTCAGTAGTGATGAGCATATGTCACCCAGATTTTTTCTAAATACCATTTTCCAATGGAAGGAACCAGAAACTTCCTGGAGGAAATGGCCGATTCAAGAAAATAAGTGCTCAGAAAATGATAGGGCGTGCCCACATGAAGGAGCTCCCAATGACCTACTATAGAGAAACTTGAGCAACAAAATAATAATGAAAGTAAGGCATTATAACTCATAGAATAAAATAAATACGTATGAGTTCTTACTAACAGAAATAAATGATTGAATAAATGAATAAGTAGGGAGAAGGAAAAGCTTTTTCTTCTAGTAGAATTCCGCTTAACAAATCTGGAAGAAATCATGTAAATTTTAACTAATAAAAAGGTCAGGAATCTAGTCTATTTGATAGTTCAAACTGTCAAAAGTTCTATTAGTGAATTATTTTTAACTACAGAATTCAATAAAAATTAACTGATTGTGTCTAAGTCATCACAGAAGGAAAAATTTAAGAGACACAGTCACCTTGTATAGTTTAGAATAGCTTTCGCTCTCTCTTGAACTCCCAGACGCATTCAGAAAAAGAGATTGTTATGTTATTTTCAGTGATTTATTTTAAAGACAATGGAATTATAAATGCAAAACAGGATTATTTTGGGTTTTTAAAAAAATGTATTTCTGCAGGGTTTTGCATAAATTGCTGTTTTAGGAAATGGTACATGTAAAGAACTTCTGTATAGTATATTGAATGATATAACCAAAATTATCAGAACAGTATTTTGTTTGTGATAATTTTTTTCCAAATATCTGAAGTTGGTCTTTATAAATCCCATGTCTGCACCCTTGACATAGATGATGTTGACACTGATGCAGTGTTTTACTTATTTTTCATTTTATTCCTGAATTCTTTTTGAGTAAAACTATTATTTGAAAGATCATTTTTTTGGTAATGAGTGGAAGTGTATTTGTTTATTTGCTGGTGATATTAAATATGTAATATATAAAATTACATTGACAACTAACATTTGTTTAGCATTTTCCATCTTCCTACTGGTGTGGAAGATTTCATTTTACTTAGTTTGAATTACTTGGATAGTTGTCTTACTTCTTTGCTTCTTTTTTGTAACTAAGCCACACCATAAATCTTTACAGGAACCTGTGTAATATGCTGCTTCTGCTGCAGTGCGGATAATGTATGACCAAGTTATCCTTTTCACTTTGGCTGTGAGAATTAACTTTGTTTTATTTACCATATTTGATTCTCTAATAATTTTCATGAGCAGGCAGCTGCTCTCCATCTACAGATAATATTCTCACAACTAATGAATCACTCCCTGGTCTCTCTGAAAAGTGCACTTCGTTTCTCATTTTAATTAACTTTGCTACCGGATGGCCAAACTCAATAAAATTTTTCCTTCTGTTTTCTCTGCCTTTAGTAATTCACTTGCCTGTCTTAATCTAGCTTGGTAAAATATTTAGATATGTAATGTTGGTTCCCTCTTGACACTAAGTTCTTAGTTATAATCAAGTGTATAATGATATTGTAAATTGAGCATATATTTTAAGTGCTATAGAGTACTTGACTGCTGATCGAAAACCGCACAAGTACTTCTATTAACATTATATGTGTGTTCTCTTTGTAAATGACTATATGATATAGTAATACCTAAATGTGGTTACCCAGGGGAACTCTAGGTTCTTTTTCTAAGCTCATGTCCTCTGAAGTTGTAATACACAAGATGAGAACAACATCCTGCCTAGAACAGCCTAATGCCCTGGTGTTAGGGTATTTGACTAGCTTCCTGAGCCCATAATGATCACTGATTTTCTTCCTATATCATGTCACATTGCCTTAGACACAGTAAATACCCTACTGATTCTAAATATCATATTACTGTTTTTGTGTCCTGAACTCAAATTTGTCATAGGTTAGTCTTCTGAATCAAACCTAGAAAGAGAAGTTTATTTGGGTATCTTGTAGATTGTACCAAGCATAAGCACTTGTTACAGAATGACACATAACCAGAGCTTTTAACGTTTTGTGATCAGCTCTTCTCAGTTGCATATATTGACAAGGAAATTCAAGACATTACAAAAGATGGGACAAAAGAATTTTCTGGAGAAATATCTTTTATCTTTCTTTGTACCAGTAATATTTAAATGTTAATTCACTATGTTTGCATCTAAAAGTCACACTAATGTCTAAAAACTCTAAACCCCTTAATTAATAGTTTAATAAACTATTAATGTTCCTATTTTCAATCAAGTTTTCTCATCTTTGTAGGGCTTGAAACATGCGTCTAGAGTACATGAAGTCTACTACATCAGGCCGGCAACATCCTCTCATAACTCCTATTTGCATTGTTTCTCCCCCTAGCCTTGATTCTTGTTTACATTCAGTACATATTAATGACATGTTTAGCTGCCTTAAAGCAGGATTGAACTCAGTAACTTTCCTTGTTCTCTTCCTGCTCTGTTTTGATGAATGTCACGCAAGCTCCTGTGATGAGTGTCCGTGTGCTAGTGACTCAGGTACACAGGTTATCCAGATGTAGGTCACATGGCTGACATCTAGGTTCCATTCCTTCTAAGATGGATTGGTGCTCCACTGATTTATAAAAACTTTTGAAGGATCCCTCCTCTGATATGTAGAGGTTTCTCCCGTTTGAAAGCTGCTAAAAGGCATGTCCATCGTTGTAATGCAAAAGAAATAAAAAGCAAGGATTGAAGTGTGATGTTCATTTAGACTTTAAAGACTGGTCACGTGATTGTGTCATGTCAGAGTATTTTACAGACTCTCAAGTGGAGAGAAACCTGTAGAACAGAACACCAAAGACACACATCTGTTCCAACAAGCAGTATATTGTAACTGAGTTTAAAACCTTCTAACATTCCTGCACACCAAAGCACAGTAGAGTTAAATGGGACCTTTGTGATTCCACATATACTAAAGAAGCAGTTTTTCTCTGTGTGAAACCACATGGATTTTCATGGATGATTCAGGGATAAAAACACATCCGGGCAAGATATAAGAGTGAAATGTATAGACAAAAGCTTTAAGGGTTCAAAGGCTTTTTCTTTTTTTTCCTTCTCTTTCCTCTTTGGGCTCAATTATCATTTAATGCCATGGAGTAAATAGGTCAAGAATTTGACCTAACAGAGTAGTAAAGTTGACTACGAAAATGTCTCTACCATATAAAAGAAAAAAATAGAATACTATTCTGAGATGTTACAACTATCAGACCATAAACTCTAATACAACTTCCTTAGAGGGTGGTGGTGGTGGTGGTGATGGTGGTGGTTTCTAATTAGCTCCTTTCAAAGTAGGTTCTTACTTGAGAAAAACCAGGCTTAGAATTCTGTTCATAAAGTATGATGTGTATGTATATGTATGCATACGTGTATATTCATACATATATCTCAAAATTTTATTTTTATATGTGTTTTAATATCTCTCTCTTTACTTTTTGTCCTCTAAGTTTTCAATATATTGAAGTTACAGTGTTGCAGTTTTACTATAGTATGTACTTCAGGGAATGATCATTTTAATAAGATTTAACAAAGGAATGGGTCCTTTTCATAGCCATGTGAAATTGAAAACAAATTTTGTAAGTTAAAAAATATTGAAATTTAAAGCATAGAATCCTTCCACAGAGCAACTTTGTACTTTGCAGGTATAACCTGAGGTATGGTGGTACCGTCTCCACCAGACACAGCCCATGAGGACAATTGGGATCTGGCTTTAGATTAGATCTAGCTGCAGACACTGGGCCCCGCAGAGTATGCCAGGCATGGGATCACATATCACTAAGATACACAGAAATATTTCTAGCATTTCAAGGAACAAAGCAAACAGGACAGGGGGAGCCTCTTAAGGGTTATAATGTGGTTTACATGGCGACAAGCTCTCCAATAATGAGATTATAGGAAGACAGGATGGTTAGAATTATCAAGTGCTCAAACCATCTGTACTACCTGCATCTCTGACAATCAAAGAGTATCAAAGGAGATGTCTTAAGTCCTAGATGTCTTCAACAGGAATCTCTTAGAAGAGTGGGGGACGGATGAAGTAGGTCTCACAGACCCCAAATTCAAATGGTTAATATGAAGTTAGTTTATCAAACTGCAGATGGAAGTAGTTCTAGAATTTCCTGAAAGTTAGTTTTTTCACTGGACCACAGAGAGAACCCAAGGTCATAAATACATAGTGAACTGGAAAAGGAAGACTACTAGGGTACTGTTGGCTACAGACACGAAAAGGTAGTCAGCACATAAAGGTCTTTAAATGCCATTTCCGCTCTGCTGAACATTGAGGTCAGGGGTCTGTGTGACGCCTTTTTTTTTTTTTTAAGATTTTATATATTTGAGAGAGAGAGAGTGAGCGAGAGAGAGAGAGAGAGAGCATGAGAGGGAAGGGGTCAGAGGGAGAAGCAGGCTCCCTGATGAGCAGGGAATCCTGTTGGGGAACTCGATCCCGGAAGTCCGGGATCATGACCTGAGCTGAAGACAATTGCCTAACCAACTGAGCCACCCAGGCACCCTGTGTGATACCTTTATAACACAGAAAGATCCATCATCCCTTATCTTAGTGTGGGATAATAATAAACTGAGCTATATTGGGTTATAAAACAAGGCAATGAAAATTGAATGTTACCAAAATAGAAACAAAATATTTCAGTAAAATTGACATTTTAAAATGTCAGTGGTTAATGGAAGCTACGTTTACTCTTATTGATAATTCTTTTTTTAGGAAGAATTTAGTATAAAATTAAATTGTCATGACACACTTCTTGATCGAATATAACGTGACCTATGTGTTTAGTAAAATTTGACAAAATTTGATTAGAACTTTGTCATATAGTCTAATGAGTTATCAAAATGTGAAGTCAGAAATAAATGATATTTCCATAGGGATTTAGAAATTAGAAATTCTAATTTAAAACATTGGAATGTCATGAAAAAGAAGGCAAGACTTTGAATTTTTATGATGCTTTTTTCTTCACAATGCACCTTTACTGCAGTTAACATATATCTGAATTACTGATGTCTAATAGTGCAAAGATTGAGGATTTCTGCCTGAGCACTTTAATTGGTTGTTTATCATGAAGAAAAACAGGAAATGCATGTCTTTTCTATGACTGCTTGCCATAGGCTGATAACTGTGAGGTATTTCTGCATTTATGAATTTGCTATATTATTGGTTGTTGCCTACAAAAGTTTAGTGTTTGCACTGAAAGTAAAACATGTTAGAAGTAAAGGTATATATGAAGAAATAAAGAAAAACAGTGGAGAGGAGGAGAAAGAATTGAGTGTCATAGATAAGTAATGTCAGAGAAGGTCATGGTCAAAAGGAAGTGAGGTCTGTGAAGAGGATTAGATGTGACAGTAAGGGCAGAGATCTATGGATGACCCATCATCATCAATAAAATGGGAGCCAATCATGAAAGAACACAGAGGAGCTCTACAGATGGAAAGAAAGAATGGAATTAAAAGAGGTTTCCACTGCACATAATACCTTAGAGGCCCATGATGGCCAAGCCACAGGGTGACAGAGGGGTGTGTGTGTGTGTGTGTGTGTGTGTGTGTGTGTGTGTGTGTGTGTGTGTGTGTGTGTGCGCGCGTGCGCGTGTTCACATGCACATAGACAGTCATTGTAAGAGAAATCTATTTGTACTTCCAGAGAACAATTGGGACATTTCTCTGGCCTTAGCAGTGATTGCTCTCCATAGGTTTTAGGCATGGCTGAAATACCCACAATATCCACTATTGTGATCAATAGTCTTATCCTTACTTAATAAACCATCTTTTGGTTTATGGCCACTATTGCTCTTGTGGCCATTTGCAATAATGTGATTATGAGTAGGTTCAGTGCCTAGTCCCCTTCATGACAAAATCAAACATCTGAAAACATAATCTAACAAGAGCTGACAGAATAGTAATATGAACAAACAAAGGAGCATTTACTGGTAATTGAATAGATTACTGCAGATTGCCATTCCAGAGATTTATTGAAGAATTTATGTGTACATCAGAAATACTGCCCATTTGCCTCTTTTTATTTAAATGACGTGTTCCGGCCTGGCATAGAGTATTGAATAAATATTTATGGGATGAATGAAATAAATGTTTGTGAAAAACAATCATATTTTGAATGTGTCAAGAAAGATTTTTTATTGTTTTATTCAGTAATCAGTTATGAGTGTCTGCTATATTAGAGGCACAGTCAGAAGTACTAGGAACAAACACACAAAATATAATGTTTGTCCACCATGAGCTCATAGCCTAGTGAAGAAGACAAGCATGTAAAAGATGATTACAGTGCAGGGTAGCAATCACTGTGATCACTCTATGTTTACAATTGGTCCTTCATCTTGCTAGCCAGGAAGGGTTCCAAGAGAAGTCTTGTAAATATAGAGAGGGAGGGAGGTGATCCAGATGGAGGATTAGTTGTTTATAAAACTCCAGAAGAAAATATAAAAGAAAGGGCAAAGATGAGATGGGGGAGGAAGGACGACCAGATCATACAGGACTCTATAGCACTTCAAAGGTTTTGTCTTTTATCATGGAGATTATAGGAAGTGTCCTGAGTAGATGTGAGCTTTGGGAAGCTCATTCTGGTTTTTGTGTGGGGAATGGATTGGAATAGAGCAAGGCTAGAAGCAGGAAACTGTTTAGGAGACAGGTACAGTAATTCAGCCAGGAAATGATGGAGTGGCTAAGGGTTGGAAAAAAAAGCAGATTCTTTAGGCCTGGATGTATAGGAAAGGGAATGTCAAAAACATCAACATTTCCAGCTTGAGCAGCAAAGAATATAGGGGTGCTGGTCAGCTGAGCCAGGAGCAGGTTTGAGGAGAACATTGGCTTAGGGGAGAGATTCTTTATTGACTTAAGAAAGCCCCGAGAATATTCAACTACTAGCTCTAAAGAACTAGTAAAAAGGAAAAACATATTTATTAAAAATATTTTTAATAACTGCTCTTAAAAAGCCCTTCTTAAATTTTGGAGATAGATCTGCATTTTCTTATACTTACAATCTTTCCTTCCCTCCTCCCTTCTTCCTTCTTTATTTCTTTCTTACCTTCCTGCAGAGAAGATAAATCATATGCTGACCTCATAGCATGATTTATAAACTTACGACTCTAAAGATTTAACATACACAAACATCAGCACAAGAGTCTATTTACTGAGGCTCATTATTATACAGATAGGAATACTAAAGTTAACAGTGGCAGCTGGTAGTGCTCAGCCAGAAATTCCTTCCTTACAGCATATGGCCAATAGCATTGTAGTTCAGAGGACATAAGACCACAATGACACAATTTTAGAAGAATTGAGTTAATGAAATTGATATTATAATATTTTTATTTTCATATTCGCAGGGTTTTTGATTGCCTGTAAAATTATTCTGTCTTCCAAAAAAAAGTAGGACATTATTAAAAACTTTATCAAAAAATTTCCCATTATCCAAGGGAACAAATGATATATAACGAGGATATTTATTCTAGTATGAATAATAGGTAAAGGATTATAAACAATTATTTATACTTTAAGATGCATAGAATAAATTTGCTCTAGAGAGATCTTGAAATAGAACCCAAATAAAATATCAGTTGGACAATGAAATTCAGATTATTTTTGGTGCTCTCAGTTTTCTCAGCCTTTGAAATAAATTTAATTTAGTCTATCATTCTGTAATTGTAGTTAATTTAGTTCTTGATTAAATGCACACTCCACATATAGTTTTTTTTTAAACTAGCAATACCATATTTTACAATCAAGGAAACTTCTTGATTTAATGTTTTAATGTAGTACAAGGAAATCAGTTACCATCCTCATAATAAGTCAGGTTTAATTGGTAATTTTGATAAATGCCTATATCTGCTCCAGTTTGAACTAGTATTAGAAATTTAGTTTGAGGGGCACCTGGGTGGCTCAGTCGTTAAGCGTCTGCCTTTGCCTCAGGTCATGATCCCAGAGTCCTGGGATCGAGCTCTGCATGGGGCTCCCTGCTCCGCAGAGAGCCTGCTTCTCCCTCTCCCACTCCCACTGCTTGTGTTCCCTCTCTTGCAGTATCTCTCTCTGTCAAATAAATAAATAAAATCTTTAAAAAAAATTTAGTTTGAACTTGAATTTGTTCTTTTTTTTTTTAAGATTTTATTTATTTATTTATTTGAGAGAGAGAATGAGAGACAGAGAGCATGAGAGGGAAGAGGGTCAGAGGGAGAAGCAGACTCCCCGCTGAGTAGGGAGCCTGATGTGGGACTCGATCCCGGCACTCCGGGATCATGACCTGAGCCGAAGGCAGTTGCTTAACCAACTGAGCCACCCAGGCACCCGAACTTGAACTTGTTCTTAATTGATCAAAGCCTGGCTATAGCCTGGCAGTGTATTTAATTTTATTTATTTATTTTTCAAGATTTTATTTATTTGAGAGAGAGTGCACAGTGCACGCTGAGTGCTTTGGGGGGGACAGGGGAGGGAGAGGGAGTGGGAGATGAAGGGAGAGGGAGAGGGAAAGAACCTCAAGTAGACTCCATACTGAGCCTGGAGCCTGATATGGGGCTGAATCCCACGATCCTGCTGGGATCATGACCTGAGCCTAAACCAAGAACCGCCACTTATTAGACTGAGCCACCCAGATACGCCAGCTTGGCAGTGTATTTCACATGTCTGTGTCTCCTGTTTCATTTCAAATGGTGTGTGTGCACGTGTGTATGTGTGTGTGCATGTGTACATGTGCATTTATTTTGTTGGGAAGTTATTTTAAAGTACTTTGAGACCAATAGATTAAAATAGTTGAGTATATGATTACATTGAACTGGGCTCTGTTTTAAATTGAAGAAATTTTTTCAGTACTGACAAATGTATCAAAACATTTAAGCCTTCATATTGTATATCATATCCCAAAAAGTTTTTGAAAAGTTGCTATTTTTCTAGAACCTCAAGGGTGAATGTACAAATGTCATCTATAAATGTATGAAACTTAATGTCTGTGAACCATCAAAGGGAAACTCCATATACTAAGTGAAATGAGACTTGAGAAGTATGGAAAGGATAAATGGAATTTTTATTTGCTAATCTCAGTCATGGATAATTTATTTGAGCTTAGTGTTGGAGTTTCCTATATACTTAAGATATTATTTGGGGAAGTTGATTATAAATTCTCATTGTGACAGCACTCCTATTTATCTTCTCCTAATGATCAAGCATGGTGTCTAACTACCATGGCATGTGAGAGACCATTTTGACAGATAGGTCTAGACAACTGTGGCATGTATCATATAGAGCATAACTGGTCAGCTTATTGTGAAGAGTTATGTCTAAGCACGTTGTTCCTTTGGGCACGAGACTTTACCCCATGAAGTGGTCAACAGTTGTGCTGTGTACCATTCATTCATCTTAAAATCCCCTTAACAGAATCCTTTCCAGATTACCTCTATCCACTCTCCCTGGTTTACAGATGGAAACTTACAAGAAATGTTAGTAAACTAAAATACTGACTTAGGTTTCAGAAAGTAACTATTAAAGTCAGATTGCAGTGGAGCCCCTCTCTGCTTTTTTATTTGCATCCTTGACTTTTTCTACTTTGGAGAAGCCCCTGCTGTAGTAGTTAACCATTTTCTGAGTGTTATGTGGATATGTATTTTTTTTTTTTTTCAGAAAAAGTAGGAGTAAACAATGGCTAAATTGTTTTCTTCATGTAGTGTTTCAAAATGCAGTCCAGTATGACCGCATTGAACGAGTCACATGGCCCTCTAGGCTTGCTTTGGACACCCTCCACTTCTTGCCTCATAGTGTCTTTAATGTCAGTCAACGACATTTATGGAGTGCCCACTTTGTGCTGGGCACCATGTGGAGTAGCCTTTAGAAAACTTCTCAAGTTGTTAGCACTGTTTATTAAAGAATGTCCTCCTTTATAGACTAGGAGTCAAGAGGCAGCAGTCTGGAATGAAAATAATAGCTGGGAGGAATGTAAAATTAAATTGGTTAATTGATGTTTGTGGGCACATAAATTGCTTGGCGATACTCCTTTTGATTAATTTGTGGACAGCATACACAGTAAAACTCATTTATACTGACCTCAATTAGAAAAGTTATGCCACGTGTTAATATAGAGAATCTGTTGTAGATCTATAAATTATGCAACAGTTTTCCTGATTGATCAGTTATATAACAGATCCAGTGGGTGAAAATCATTACATGTTTGACTTTTAGCTGAAGAAATTATATTGAATGTGTCCAAACACAGGAGAAAATAATGTGCTGTCTCTGTTGTTGCACAGAATGTTCCAGTTTTTTTCCACAGGTTCCCAAAGTTAGAAGAATTTGTCCCTGGCTTCCTGTGATTGGGCATGGAGAATTGTGCACACAATAGGAGTAATAAAATATTAGTTTAATCAGATAAATATATTTGACCAAACAATCAGTTTTGAATTATGGCTAGCATGGTTTTTGGAGTGTAAGGGGAGGTAGATTGTAATCTAAACAGTTTTCTAAATTCAGCAAAAGCAGCACATATCTTACATATTAATGATGATCTGCCAAATACAAAGTGGTAACACCATCATATTAGGACATTTTATGCTGCAGTGATAGTTTAGATTAAGAGATTGGACTTTGGCGGTGCCTGGGTGTCTCAGTCATTAAGCACTTGCCTTAGGCTCAGGTCATGATCCCAAGGTCTTGGGATCGAGCCCTACATCAGGCTCCCTGCTCGGCAGGAAGCCTGCTTTCCCTCTCCCGCTCCCCCTGCTGTGTTCCTTCTCTCGCTGTGTCTCTCTCTGTCAAATAAATAAGTAAAATCTTTTTTTTTTTTTTTAAAAAGGAGATTGGACTTCCCTTTCTTCATTTGTGTGGTATATATCCTCGAATAACCCTTACAACTTGCAAGAGAGAAAAAATATTAAATTCCATAATTCTGAGTGAAACATTTTTTCAGATTTGCCTCTTTAAAGACTCCAGGAAAAATATGTTCTTCAATATTTTTTTAAAGATTTATGTATTTATTTATTTGACACACAGAGAGAGAGCACAAGCAGAGGGAACAGCAGTGGGAGAGGGAGAAGCAGACTTCCCACTGAGCGGGGAGCCCAATGTGGGGCTTGATCCCAGGACCCCGGGACCATGACCTGAGCCGAAGGCAGACACTTAACCGACTGAGCCACCCAGGCACCCCTGTTCTTCAATATTTTTATTATGACAGACAGCACTTGCCTTTTAAGAACAAATTAACTGAAATCTATGAGGGAGAATAAAATCCCTATATTTTATGCAGGTGATTTGCAAAAACTTGTCCTACAAAATCCTATAAAGCTCCCTACAACACTGGGTTCAGAGACTGAGACCACTTCCTGGTGAAAGTTGTTTTACAATTGTGAGATGCAGAAAACTGGCAGGGCGAGCTTTCCAGTATGCTTCTAGTTTTTCAGTGGGGCTAATATTCAGGAAAGGCGGAGCAAGAGCATAAGGGTCCTCACCTTGGAATAGAGCTCCTAGATACTGACAGAGTTTGTCATATTTCACACAACGGTCCTTTCATCTTTCCTTGTGAGTATCCCATGGAAATGCCACCGAATGTAGTCAGCTCATAGAACCATGAACCTGTGATGCAAGATATTGAGTTGTTCTTTTTGATCTTTTTTTTTTTTTTCTCATGCTAGCTAACTAAATAGATGGTCAGCTTCAACTACCACCTGTTAGGTATATGTTCAAATGTAAACAAGTATTGTTGCATGGAAGTAAAGAACTTTAGAGCTGGAAGGGATCTAGCAATCATCTAGTCTGACCCCCTTGTTTTCAAAGAGAAAACTCAAACCCAGATTTGATAAAGGTTACACAAATCCATGCAGGTAAATGAGTGGTAGAACCAAAATCTGGGATTAGTTATTCCTAGCTAAGAGGTCTTTTCATTCCTCTGCAGGAGCTGTGATATAACTCTTTAGGTTAAATTAGAGAACTGATACAGTTATTTCTTCTCTAAGGTGTTAGTTTTCTGATGATTCCATAATCATTGCTTCTTCTTTAAAAAGTGAAATTTAAAACTGCAATGGATGTTTTTCAGCTTTGCTGCATAGGGACTTTAGCAGCTACTCTCAGAAGATTACAGATGAGAGGCTGGCCTGTTCTCAGTCCTTGATCATTTTTCTCTTTTGATGGATTTGAACCACAGCAATACAGATGAAATAATAACAATAAAAGTGCCTGGAAATTTAAGAAGAATATTGCAAATATGTCCCATCATGAGGGCTTTGAATTTCACATTCTAAATCATGCACCAAAGTCAAGTATCCTGCTCCGAGTGTGGCCAAACATGCAAATATTTGCTTTCTGAGTAATTTGCCCTAATGACTTTGAAGCATTTTTGAGAAACAGTGGTGACATTGTTCTGCCCTGGCAGAAAGCATATCCCTTGTCAGATGTCCACAGAGATCCTTACAATCTATGGGGGCATGATTAAGGCATGAGTACTACACAGTATTTCCTAACCTTGCCTTCTAGTTGGCAAAATAGGTCATCACATCTCCCAAGCTTTCGTGACAAGTCTGTCCGGCAGCCACTCTTGGTTAACCACTAGGAAATAGAACTAGCAATATTTGTTTTAAAGATTTATTTATTTATTTGAGGGAGAGAGTGCACACGCGAATGGGGGATCGGGCAGAGGGAGCGAATCTTCAGGCAGATTCCCCACTGAATGCAGAGCCTGATGCGGAGCTACATCTCACAACCCATGAGATCATGACCTGAGCCAAAACCAAGAGTTGGATGCTCAACTGACTGAACCACCCAGGCGCCCCTAGAACTAGCAATATTTTAACCTCTGAAGAAATGTCCTCTTTTGCAAACTCCTCTCATCCTTTTTTTGATTATGCAGAAAGCAGCATTGGCAGTCTGGAGTGATCACGTATGAAGCTGTTCATTGAAAAGTTCTATTTTCACAGCTATGATATCTTCCAGATTGATAATTTAAATCTGTTTGGCCAGCAAATAGGAAATTTTAGCAATCACAGGAGCACCAGCAGTGTATATTTGCCTTTCCTTTGCCCATACTTGTTTAGGCACTAAACTTAGTAGTGAGATTTTGATACCACTGTGAGGCATATTTTGGGCAGCCCTAATGATAAAGAGCATGGGTGTTATTATATTCAGTAAGTAGTACATTTTTCTATTAGGGAAAGAATGGGAAGATTTCCCTGGGATAAAGGAAAGAGAGAAGGGTAGGAACCTAATTGCTAGTCATTTAGAAAGAGTATCATGTAGGGGTTGTCAACATGTTTCTCTTTTGGTTTATGTTCCAGTGTACTTTATAAACATTTTTTTTTCTTTTGAAACAAAGCACTACAAATTCTTTTCTAGGAAAATAAAACTCCAGACAATGTTAATATTTTTTCAAAGACTAATCAGAGTGTTTATTGTAAATGTGGAAATGAAAATGAAATAAAAGATTTGTCATGCATAAAAATGTTTAAAATTATTAAATCTGTTACTGTTAATGTGCAAAAAGGTCAGTGTAGTACAGTTAAATATTGATATTATCACTCGTGCTCCTATCTGTGGCTGCCTTTTATTCATTTACTTAGCAAACATTTAAACTACTGTGTGTATTTTACATCTATGAGAAGGTCAGTGAGAGACAAGCCATATTCTGTAAAAAGAGCAAATAGCTGATAGTGGTCCCAACTTTATTCGAAAAGATAGAACAAGTTAAGGGACTAACATAGGTGTAATTAAGACTTTTAGGGGAAAGTGAATTTTAAGATGAGCTTTGAAAGAGACAATGAACAGGGACGGGTGGAGAAAGGGATTCTTGGCTGCTTGGCTGAAGGAGAAGAAAATCGAAGGCATAGTGGTAGAATGGGTAATGTATTAACAAGCCAGAAAGATTCCAGGAAACAATTCATGCTGTTAAAGCACGGCAGAATTATTTATTGAGGACCTAGGGACATCTTTCCCTAAGCTAGAGTGGTTAAATATTTCTTTTACACGTGTTAAGTACAGGGATTCGGATCTCAACTCTAGAATGAAGGAATGAGGCCACAGAAAAATTTTAGGATTTGCTTCCAGGTTTTAAATTGCATGATTCTATGTTAAAAGATTGTTGAATATTAAATATTTATGTTTTAAAAATAGTCAACTAATTCCAAAAGAGAAAAGAAGTGTACCTCTTTTAACAGCTAGTAAAATCTTGGTTTATATTCTGAATAAAATAGTTATATATATTCAAGAAGAAGCATGTTATAAGACTGTAAGGCACTGTAAGGCTCTAAGAACCTTAGAGAAGAAGATAGGACATTTTAAAACATCTTTTTGGAAGAGTTTGTAAACACATTATTATACACCAGTGCTTAATTAATTTCTACAGTAGATTGTTCAAGTAGGTGTAACATTTGGTGAGGAATTACCACATTATGATAAATCATTAGTTTGGTCTATATAAAAATAATTTGAGCAACACAAAAGGTTTTACTTGGTACATCTCAGCTACCAGTCTGATTTTGTTACTGATATTAAAATTTCATCTTTATAAATACTTTCACCTAAACCTTTAACACTTTTCCCTAGGTTTTTTTTTTAAGTTTTTATTTAAATTCCAGTTAGTTAACAGGGTAATATTAGTTTCGGGTGTACAGTATAGCGATTCAACACTTCCATACGACACCCAGGCTCATCACAACAAGTACCCTCCTTAATCCCCATTAAAACTTTAACATTTAAAATGTTTAGATTATGCTTGTCTTTCACATGAATGGAGAAGTTATGCCCCCCGTTTTTATCATAATGTTATTGGCTCAGTCAATAAATTAAAAAAGAACTGTTTTAAGATATGTCATCACTTATAGCGGAAAGATAAAAATAATTTCACCAAGTACTGTTAGTGCGTCTTAGAAATTGGAAGGTAAGGGTAGGATCTTTACAGTAAATAACATACTCTAGGTTCATAAATTCTGGGATAAAGAGCTATTCAAATAGAATTGGTAAAAAACAAAACAAAAAACAAAAAAATAATCCCAGCATGGGGCTATAAGAATCAACAATCCAAAAATGCCATTCTTGGATTTGAGTTTGTTAAAGGGTGGTGGTTTTTGTTTGGTTGGTTGGTTGGTTGGGTTTTTTTTTTTTTTTTTTTTGGTAAGGGTTTTGGATAGCGATATAGAGTGGTAGGCTATTTCAAGAATGCTGTTTTTAATTTAAATAATTATAATGACAGGCATTTTTAGTTTAAGAAAATGGCAGATCAGAAAGGTGAGTTTTATTCTATCAAATGTAATGTGGTTAATTTCTAAATATCTTCCACATCCTGTTTTCCCCAAATGATTGCTTTCAATTGAGTAGATTTCTTTAATATTTAATACTTAATATATAACTTGGATAGGTGATACAAAATGTAAATCTTTATCCTGCCGTTGAGTAGTTTAAAACCTATTTAGAAGATATGAAGAGAGAAAGCCAATATCAAATGAGGAAGGATAGGACTAACAGCAAAACACTATATATATATATATAAAGTTTTAGAGGAAACTTAATGGGGTGAATAAAGTTTAATCAATAACAGTCTATAACAAAATCTTGATGTTTATCATAATTGGCTTTATAAAAACCTACTGTGCATTTGCTGTGCTCATCTCAGTGGAAACAACTCCTTTCAAAAATCTGTAATATGTTTTCAGAGATAGTATGTATGTTTTTGAAAGCCATTCTCAATTATTTTTTATAAAGCTGGGGGAAACGTTTTCAAAATATTAAAAATTAAAAAAGAATTATAAGTAAATCAAAATGTTTGCTCTACTGTGGCATGATCATGAATAATGGAAAACTGTAGCTACTTTGTAAAATTCAAGACATCTATACCACTTTAAAATGAGCCATTTTGATGGATGTGTTTCTGATAAAGTTTAAATGCTGAAAGGATGGCCAGTTGTTTTCTGTAAATGATCATGAAAAAGATAATGTATGTCAGCTGAGGAGATGCCCCTTGGTTTAAACAATTACGAAAATAATTTCTACCTATTATGCTGGTAAAGTGAGATCATTAACAGATTTGGTGTTCCGTGTGACTAGAAAGACAGAAGGGGAAAAAAATTAAAGGACTCAAAGGCATTTACTGAGTAATGCCAAAATTCTCAATGTAGAGACATTTTACACAGCAGGAACTTAAGTCCATGTGTAGAGCAGGCCGCTCACATGGTGAAAAACAAAACAACACCGCCCCCTCCCCTGCTCTGTCTCAGCTCACCCCCCTCACTCCATTGACATGCATAGCTGGCCTGGTAGGTGTAAAAATAGACTGGCAGAGCCTGAATTGGAAATGGTCACTGAATGCAGCCTGCAGTTGCTGGGGTTTTGAGTTCTCTCTGACACCAGCAGGCCAGCCAGCAGATGGGGAGAACTGGTAAGGGGCGTGTAGGGGAATTGAGCAGAGGAGCCAAGGATCGTCTGGATGAATTGTCCACAGTAGTGTCCCCCTGGGAGCCCTGGACAGAGCACAGAGGGCAAGCACAGGCCCAGTGACAGCAGGAACTGTAGAACTGAGATGGGTAATGCTGCTGTGTGCCCGTCCTGTCATGCGGATAAGAGCGTAAGAGCACAAGGACACATGCAGGAATTGGATAAAACCCCAGACTACTATGGCTGTAACAGCGAGGACACCAGAGAACTTGGGGTGTGGGTAAGTTCTAAGCCACAAACGAGAAGGAGGGGAGGATGGTGGCCTAAGGATCAACAGTGGACCTCATTGGTCAACCTCCAAACTTCCTGGAAGGAAGTCGACAGAATAAAACCAAGGTGATCAAACTACCCAACTGCCTCTGGTTCGGTTGGCGTGCTGTTGTGTCCTCTTCGTGCCACACAGCGTCACATGTTTGTGCCTCCTGAGTTTGGCTTTAGCTATGAACTGACATTTGGAAATAAGCAGTGATGCTGTCTTTTTAATTTGAAATTTTGTGCAAAGCTGAACATATATTTTATTATAGAGTGACTTAGAGCAATATTGCAGAGATTCACTTACATTCAGGCTGTCACATTCTTTGGCCTATTTATATATTCACGTATAGTTCATTTTCCATGAGGTCACAGGGCATTTTTTAAGCATGTGCTAACTTGGAATCCCAGTTGCAGCCTATAAAGGCATTTTACTTCCAATATCTGACTAACTTCAGTGAAAAGGCCTTTAAATACCATTTTAATTATGATGCTAATATTTTGTGCGGACGCTTAAAACATGAGCAAATGTTTAAGTTGACTTTGATTGTAATAATTCATAGGCACGATATGTTCCTTAAAATGGTTACAAAGGCCTATTGGGATTTTTGGCCGGGAGGGCCAACAATCTCTTTCTTGAAATATTTTGATTTTCAAATTTCCTGGAGAATAAGGTTTATCTTTGATCTGTCAGACCCAGGAATTTGACCTTATTGCAAGTTATTTATTTCAGCGTGAAACCATGAGACTAAGATATGTAGGATTTCTGAGTAAAAGAAACAGAGGGGTTGTACTCATACTCAGGACGCGGCACCCGATGTTTCCAGGGGTGAGAAGAACAAGTAGGTGAGGAGCCTGAGGTGCTCTTTGGCTGTTACTGTGATCTGGATGAATCTCATAATTTCCTAGCATTGAAAGTCTGTCAGACCCCAGTGAAACTGAAACAGAAACTAAGAACTTACCAGTCATGACAACATGCAGAGGCAGGGTTTGCAGTTAGCAGAAGTGAAAAGAAAGTCTGCCAGCGCTGTACTGAGAAAGGACAGTGCTTCCGGGATTGGGAATGGAAGTCACCACAGGCAGGAGAATAAACAGAAAGGTGGGGGGACAGGCAAGTCCCACGGGGGGAGGGGAGAACACCTGCCTTAACAACCCCACAGCTCAGCTTTCTCCTTCTTGGCTGTGGGTTAAATTACCCACATCCTCCAGGAGACTCACTCCAGACTTCTAAGCGGCCGCTTCTAGTGCATTTTCTGAACTGAGGTGGCAAAAAAAGGTAAACTTTTTTGGTAACTTTTTAGTAACTCGACATGCTTGCTTAGCTGCAATGTGTAAATATATTCCCTAAGAAGTAACTGTCTTGTTTAAAAGGTAGTTTCTGTGAATATTTTTTTATTAATGTAGAATTTAAACCATTCTTTCAAATGTTAGTTAATAATTCCTTCCCTATTTTTAAGTTACATAAGTGTATTCCGTTTTTTCACCTTTTAAACATCATTAAGAAAAATGCAATGCATGAAAATAAAAGTGCTTTAAAAATTAAATATAGGTAAACAAGAGCAAGTGACATCATGCTTCTGAGGTCCAAGGGCTGGAATGAGACATTCACTCAAAACTTCAGAATTCAGAAAACAATTAAACATGCTTTCAAAGGAATAATCACCAGCAATATCATTTTCTCATTAGAACCCTTCTATTTCTATTAATACAGATACTGGTCCTGAAAAATGTGAGTTGATTTAAAAAATAAATCACAATCTGATTTCTTAGAATTAAATAGCATACTTATAATCTGCTGATTATTGAAGAAACTCTTCTGTCAACGATTTTATAAATGGGAGCATGTAATGATTGCTGTGACTTGGAAAGTTATGGTAGAGGCATGGTAGACAAATGCACCTGTTGTCTTCCTTCCCAAGTGATATTCTACTCAGAATCTCTCTACTTTGTGGGGCCACAGTAATAATAACATTAATAATAATTCTTAATACCATGGATGACTTAAGCTAAATACATGGTTCTGTCTAGCTGAAGTTTTCCAAACTTAAGAACTCCATCATCTTTCTTGGCTGTTAAATGGGTACTATAAGACTGAAGTCACTCATTCCCTGATCATCTAGATAAATGTATTCCTTAGTCAATTTCCATCATTTATGCTTGTCACAATTAATGGTAAACAGTTGTTAAGAGCTTTAGAACTTATTAACATTTATTTATTTTTATTTTTTTAAGATTTTTACTTATTGAGAGAGAGAGAATATGGTAGAGAGAGAGCATGAGAGGGAAGAAGGTCAGAGGGAGAAGCAGACTCCCTGCTGAGCAGGGAACCCGATGCGGGATTCGATCCTGGGACTCCAGGATCATGACCTGAGCCGAAGGAAGTCGCTTAACCAACTGAGCCACCCAGGCACCCCTAACATTTATTTTTATAATATTCTTTTTTGGTGAAGAAGGACAGAAACAGAGGCACTCGGCACCTTTTTCATAGAAATAAGCTTAGAAATGTTTTAGATAATTTATTATGTCATTAGGCCTAATATTTCAAATAAATAAATTTTCTAATTTTTTTTTCATAATCAGGACGAAACTTATGGAAAAAATATAAATTTGACATACTAAAACTGCTGGGTTTTATGTAAATCAATACTTCATTCTTTTCTATAAGTCTTACTTAGGATTTTGAATATTCTGACATTTATTTGTATAGATAAATATAGCAATGAAGGATAAATCAGTTATGAGGAATTGGAAGTAAGGAACCAAAAATAATTTCTCCTGAACAGTGTTATATATGTCCATATTTGCAATTCCACTTATAAGCTTATGGTTTTTTTTATTAAAAATATAAAGAAAATCAGACCAGCATAATTTCCAGGTATTTTACATAACAAACACAGAAATTATACCAAAAAATAGAAAACTAAATATTATTTTGGCCTTATAACTTTTTAAAATTATAGTGAAAAAGATGAGCAGCTAATATGCCACAAATTTTTAAAAATTCTATAACTGGACAAATAATATGTTATTTTCCTAACATATATAGAAATTAATGTTTAAATTCCAGAGCGTGGGTCAACTAACTTTTTCTCTAAAGAACTATAGAGAGTGAACATTGTAGACATCGTGGGCCACCTGGTCTCTGTGGCAGCGACTTCTCTGGGCTGGTATAGAGTGAAAGCTGCCAGGGACAATAGGTCAACAAATAGGTCGGGCTATATTCACACAATTACTAAATCTATCTATTATTATTAAGTTGCTAACTTTTCAGTTACTAAATGTTAATTTTGTTATTATTTTTTTCTCATTTGTGAGCTACCATTCTGTTAACAAAGATATAAAATATAATAATATTAAGTTTTAGAAGATTGTGTTGAGACTGATAGACATTCCTGAGTATGCTGTAAATTTTTCTAATTATTTGAAAAGCAATTTGGAAATACATTTCAAAACTGTAGTTACCATTTCTGGGTTTTCACTTTTCTAGTGCAGTGGAGACTCTAGGAGCAGGGAGGTATTTGCATGGAGATAAAAGGGTAGGCAAAACTTCTGGGCAGATTCCTACCCCCAGCTGCAGGTATGGGCTGGACTGGACTCCAGTCCATTTGTTGTGAGTATTCCCAATGCTTGTGAGCATCCCTCCTTTCACTCAAACTTTAGGGATGAGAGAATTCCACCTCCAGAGACATTATTCCAAATCCACTGAGAAAATATCTGCCTCCGTAATGAAGATGTTAGGCTCCTGAGCATATGTTAGGGCTTTCTTCTGAAATGTGGTTGCCTATTAGACCTGAAAGGCCTTGAAGGTCTTTTGTTACCACAGTTAGGTTGTTTTGTTTTTCAATTTAAAAATTTTTGTAAATTTGAATATGATTTACACAGAATGTTATGTTAGCTTCAGGTATACAACATAGTGATTCAACTCTGTGTTATGCTATGCTCTCCACAAGGATGCATACCATCTGTCACCATACAAAGCTATTATAGTATCATTGACAATATTCCCTATGTTGTACCTTTTATTCCTGTTACTTATTCATTTCACAGCTGGAAGCCTGTATCTTCTACTCTCCTTCACCCATTTTGCTCATCTCCCCACCCCCCTCCCATCTGGCAACCATCAGTTTGTTCTCTGGGTTTACAGCTCTGATTCTGTTTTTCATTTAGTCTTTTGTTCTGTTTTTTTAGATTCCACATGTGAGTGACATCATATGGCATTTGTCTTCCTCAGTCTGACTTACTTCACTTAGCATAATACCTTCTAGGTCCATCCATGTTGTCATGGATGGCAAGATCTCATCCTTTTTTATGGCTGTATAATATTCCATTATAGATCTATAAATATCCCATTTTATATATAAATAAATAAATATATAAATATAAATATATATATAAAACCATCTTCTTTATCCATTCATCTACCAGTGGACAGTTGGGTTGTTTTCGTATCTTGGCTTTTATAAATAATGCTGTGATAAACATACGAGTACTTACAACTTTTTGAATTAGTGTTTTCATTTTCTTTGGCTATTATTTTTAGTAGCTTTTTTAAAAATAATTGCTATAAGGAAGATTTCTTCATATAGTTTTGATATTAACTCTAAAAAGAGCCAAGAGTATCACGAAATCTATTCTGACAAAGATTTTCAAAAAAAATATGAAATGATATAGAACATGGTTATGTAACTTTTGGATGATTTATTTACAGATTAATGTTGAAAAAAGGTAAGACATGGCTCTATCCTCTAGGAACTTCCCACTCTAGTTTTAGAAATAGAACTCATTCACATGTAATCAATTAACTCTAAAGGCCAATAGGCAATTACATGATAATGCAAGTGGTGAAACGAGTGCCTATAAGATGCCAAAGAAGGGGAGAACCAGTGCAGGCCAGTGTTTGGGGAATGCTTCGTGGACAGTGCTGATATTCAGCCACTATGGAGCAGAACAGCTGTACCAATTGTTTATACTTTGAAATGCTTTCATAAAGGCTGATTAAACCATTGCTTCTATGAGCCCACCAAGCTGTGCCTTCTACTGAGACTACCTGGAACTTATTTCCAGGATTCCTCAGTCCACTCCATCCCCGAATGAGCAAACAAAGGAATAGTTCCTGGGCCAGCAAGGGCCTCCAGGACCACCTTCCTCTAGGGCTAGAGCCAGCATCCACTGTGATTGGTTAGTGCCTAAGCTGTACCAGTTATTAAATATTTGGAATATCCCTTCTGCTAATGGAGAAGTTGGAGTCTGTAGTAGATCCTGGAAGCAGAGCACAATCTTGGTTCCTGTTGAGAAGAAAGTATACTCAGGGGCTCCTGGGTGGCTCAGTCGGTTAAGCATCTGCCTTTGGCTCAGGTCATGATCCCAGGGTCCTAGGCTCGAGCCCCACATTGAGCTCAGTGGGGCGTCTGCTTCTCCCTCTCCCTCTGCTGTTCCCCCCGCTTGTGCTCTCTTGCTCTGTCAAGTAAATAAACAAATAAAATCTTTAAAAAAAGAAAAGAAAATATACTCAGTAAGCATGTATTGAGCATCCACTAAATCCCGGGCACTGGGTCCACCAAGATGGTAAATAAGACACACAACTTTGTTTAAGGAATGTAATCTCAGATGGACAATATTGCTGTGGTGTGGTGAGCAAGCACAAGGTGTTCTGGAATGCCTAAGGATGACAGCTCAGTTAAGTCCAGTCTGGAAGCATTATGGGCAGATCCCAAACTGAGCGTTGCAGTCAGTAGTCACACTGGAATGGTAGGGAAGCAGTTTGTAAACTCCCACAGCTTTGACACACCTAGTTTCTATAGGACATGTGTGGAACTCATGAAATTTGGATAGTAAGCATGGGATCAAATTATCAAGAGCTCCATAAGCCAAGCTTTAGAATTTGGATTCTATTTTAGGGAAAGATCACTGATAGAAATCTGCTTTAGAACACAAGATTAGATCGTGGTTTGCATATTAGAAGCTCCACTCTCTTTGCAGTGCCTAAGAGAGTACCTGGCACCTAATAGATACTTAATAAATATTTGTGGAAAATATGAATAAATTAATGACTAGGAAATCACCCAAGTTAGCAAATCTAGTTGTGGACATTTTCTAGCTGCAGGTGACAAGCCTCCAGATGAAAGCAGAGGCTGTTGAGGCACAAAAGACTTTTCTAAAAACATTTAAAGAACGTGGTGACTAAGAAGTTTTAATTATAATCTTCTGTTCAAAAAAGGAATGTACCTTTACAGCAAATGCATACGTATTACTGCTGTGAAATATTAATTGTATGAAACATATTTACTATATAAAAAAGTATATATTTTCCTGAATTATTATGCATTCTTTATATCAAGTTGTACATAAAATATAGTAGTTTGAAATTCACTAAGAGATTACATTGTGATAAGAGGAATCATTACAAACAATCAATATCTAATATAATATTTCTATTACATTTTTCTTATAATGAGGTTCATCCAACCCAAACATAATTCCTTGATTGAACCATGTAATCATTTTTAATAGTCTTTCTTCTGCTATATTTAATAAGACTGGTTCCACTGTACATATAGTGGCTTTTTCAAGGTCACATGTATGATGGAGCTGAGAATACTCTGAGGAGAGAGCTGTCTTTTCAACCATGTTTTGCTTCCTTCCCACACAGACATCTGCCGTACTTCTTAACCACTTTCAATTGCTGTTTTAGATTGAATGCCCCCTATGGGGGTGAAACTTAAAATTTATTATGCCACAAGAAATATCTACTGATTTATCGATTCCTTCATTTTCATTTGAAAGTTCTCCTTGAAATTTGGGACATATTCGATCACATTTGACTGTCAGAAGTTTTAGTGTTTGACTTTTCAAAACCTTACATTTGTATCATATATCTGTGTGGACTTATGTGACTAAGTAAAATACTTTGTGCCATTTTTTATATTTGCTTATAAGAAGTAAAAATACTAAAATGATCATCTGAAGTGTTATCATTTCAGTGGTGTCTTTGAGCTAATGAATTGTACCTAAAAGCTATGCAAAAGTCAGGTATTTAAACAGTAGAGATTGTGAATTGAAACAATGTTTCGATGAATTATAAACATTGTTGACATATTATTTTAGGTTTTGAGATTTTTTGGTACTCTTTATCTACCTTAGTTATCAACGAGTTACAAAAGGGAGGTTTGAAGTATAATCTTATGTCATACCTGATACTCTAACAATTTCTATATTCTGGTTAACAACTCTATTAAATAAACATATCATGTACTACAAATTAAATTTCTAAGATTGCTAATTTGTCTAAATAAGAATTCTCACTTTATCAAGGATAAGTACGAGAAAATTGGATCTGTCCAGGCAGAAATAATGTATTAAAACTAAAGTTGAAGTCTCTTTAGATTTACTACTTTAGTATTGTATCTTTCTAGGTTGTTGACCTTCTGAAGGAAATTAGAAAGCATCTACTAAGACCTCTAGTAAAACAGAAGTGCACATGGTTAAGCATCTGCCTTCTGCTCAGGTCATGATCCCAGGCTCCTGGGATCGAGCCCCACAGCCTGGCTCCCTGCTCAGCAGGGATTCTGCTTTTCTTTCTCCCTCTGCCCCTCCCTGACTTGTGTGTGTATGTGTGCGCTCTCTCTCTCTCTCTCTCAAATTAATATGTAAAATCTTAAAAAAAAACAGAAGTACACAAGAAAATTTGTGATTCTTAACATTTTGGAAATCACTAGTTGTCACATATAGTTTTTTTTCTTCTTCTTTTTTATTATGTTATGTTAATCACCGTACATTACATCATTAGTTTTTGATGTAGTGTTCCATGATTCATTGTTTGTGTATAACACCCAGTGCTCCATGCAGAATGTGCCCTCTTTAATACCCATCACCAGGCTAACCCATCCCCCCACCCCCCTCCCCTCTAGAACCCTCAGTTTGTTTCTCAGAGTCCATCGTCTCTCATGGTTCATCTCCCCCTCTGATTTCCCCCCCTTCATTCTTCCCCTCCTGCTATCTTTTTCTTCTTTTTTTTTTAACATACAATGTATTATTTGTTTCAGAGGTACAGTTCTGTGATTCAACAGTCTTGCACAATTCACAGCACTCGCCATAGCACATGCCCTCCCCAGTGTCTATCACCCAGCCACCCCATCCCTCCCACACCACCCCCACTCCAGCAACCCTCAGTTTGTTTCCTGAGATTAAGAATTCCTCATATCAGTGAGGTCATATGATACAGGTCTTTCTCTGATTGACTTATTTCGCTCAGCGTTAACACTCTTCAGTTCCATCCAAGTTGTTGCAAATGGCAAGATTTCATTCCTTTTGATGGCTGCATAATATTCCATTGTGTGTGTGTGTGTGTGTGTGTGTGTGTGTGTGTGTGTGTGTGTATACTACATCTTCTTTATCCATTCATCTGTCAATGGACATCTTGGCCCTTTCCACAGTTTGGCTATTGTGGACATTGCTGCTATAAACATCGGGTGTGCATACCCCTTTGGATCCCTACATTTGTATCTTTGGGGTAAATACCCAGTAGTGCAATTGCTGGATCATATGGTAGCTCTATTTTCAACTGTTTGAGGAACCTCCATACTGTTTTCCAGAGTGGCCGCACCAGCTTGCATTCCCACCAACAGTGTAGGAGGGTTCCCCTTTCTCCGCATCCCTGCCACCATCTGTCGTTTCCTCACTTGTTAATTTTAGCCATTCTGACTGGTCTGAGGTGATATCTCAGTGAAGTTTTGATTTGGATTTCCCTGATGCCAAGCGATGTTGAGCACTTTTTCATGTGTCTGTTGGCCATTTGGATGTCTTCTTTGGAAAAATGTCTGTTCATGTCTTCTGCCCATTTCTTGATTGGATCTCACATATAGTGTTTTTCTCCCAGATTTACAAAAGGAAAAGGGCAATTTTCAGGAATAAAAGGCATTCAAAAATTTCTACCAATAAGGTGTATGTTTTACAAACTTGTCCATATATCTATAATACATAATAATTTTTTAAATGGCTTATCATTTTCAGCTTCTTATGCATTCCTACATCAAACATTTTGACCGACTAAATGATTGATGATGACATAAGGGATAAGGCGTATTTGGGTTGTGTAATAAATACATAGAATGAAAGGTCTAGTTAATCCTTTATGTCAGCACCTCCCAAAGTGTGTTCTGTGAACCACTCACATCAGAAGAATCATCTGGGGTGTTTTAAAGTGATGTAGATTGCTAAGCCCCACTCCAGACCTCCAGAATTAGAATCTCTGAGGTGGAAGCCAAGAATATCTATTTAACAAGATTAAGCATGATCTCTAAGTAACCCTTGAGTGCACTGAAGTATGATAACTACTGCTTTATGTTCTAAGAGGTTGATTTTACTGAAGAGACAGGGCTGAATATGTTATCATGAGCGCAAAAGGGCACAAGAGTATAAAAACCTTTCACGCTTTATTGAGATTCTTCTAATCCAGGTTAATTCAACTGATTGCCAAAATTCTATTTAGTGGCAATTACGGAAACCAAGACCACACAGGACACATGGGAATGGAGTCAGCTCTACTAGCAGATGTTTCACTAACTTGTCCATATATCTATAACACATAATATTGTATGAACTCCTGCAGTTCTTCTGTATGGTTTTAAAAGGAGGAAAGTGCTTGCATTGCACTGCAATGAAATTTTACATGAAAGCACTTAGAGTACATTTAAGCTCCACTTCTAAAAGCTAATAATTACTGTACACCTATATAGAGTCCTTTTATTCATTGTTTAACCTTGTAAACTCCTGTCAGAAATCTAGGCACTGAAGATCTATAGGACATTGTTGTGCAAATGTGTCCAATTTTTTTTTTAATCAAAATTTCATTCCATTGTTGAGCAGCCAGCTTGAACAGCAAAATTGTTCCAAATGATCTGATTCTCTCCTGGAATCAACATCTAGTACAATATCCTGGTTGAATTCCACACTTATGCCAAAAAGTCATGTAGCGTATGACAGATGATTAACAAAGGTCTTCTGGTCTCATTAAAATTTCTTAATACATCAACTAATGTGAAGTGTCAAATATTCATAAAATTATATATGCATTTCTAAAAGATCTGTAAAATTAACTATTAAGTCAGTTTCTTCCAAGAAAGTAAATAATGAATTTTATTGTCTACATGCTCTTTCTCTTTCTTTCTTTCTTTTCTTTCTTTTTCTCTTTCTTTCTCTTATTATATAATATATAAAATACAGACTGAAAGTCAGTCTTTTCTTTGGTGTTGATTTACACATACTCACCAATTAATTTTTTTAAGAATTAAGCAATGATCCAGATGGACATGTTAACTTCCATTCCTGTTTAAAATGTGACCCATACAGGGGCACCTGGGTGGTGCAGTTGGTTAAGCGTCCAACTCTTAGTTTTGGCTCAGGTCGTGATCTTAGGAACATGGGATCAAGCTCCATGTCAGACTCTGCACTCAGTGTGGAATCCGCTAAAGTTTCTCTCTCCCTCTCCCTCTGTCCTCCCCACCACCCCCCACAGCCCCACACATGCTCACTCACGCATGGTCTCTCTCTTTCAAATAAATAAATCTTGGGGCACCTGGGTGACTCAGTCATTAAGCGTCTGCCTTTGGGTCCTGGGATCGAGCCCTGCATCAGGCTCCCTACTCAGCAGGAAGCCTGCTTCTCCCTCTCCCACTCCCCCTGCTTGTGTTCCCTCTCTCGCTGTGTCTCTCTCTGTCAAATAAATAAAATCTTAAAAAAATAATAAATCTTAAAAAAATAGATAAAATGTGACCCCTACGGTTATACCTATGTGTCAGAGTCTAGCCATGGACATTGTCAGCCAAGTTATTGATCCTGGGTTTCTTTGTTGCCCATCTCTAACCTCTTGATCCAGCATTGGGAATAGATCTATTCTACTCAGAATCAAAAGTTGACTTAGATGTGGAAAATAACAGTAGAATAAATAAATAAATGAATAAATAAATAAAAGAAATGTAGGACTATGGGGGGATTCTATATTAATTATTAATAATAATAGCTACCATTTATTTAGCTTCTATTATTTGCTGGGTTCTGTAATGGTGCTCTGCATACCATTGACAGAACATAAATGTCATGTACTCCCAATGATGGCTTTGTTAGCCCAGTATTAAAATTACCTTTAATTGAGTGTTTGCTACCTCAATACACTCTCCTTAGGGATTTCACATGTAGTACCTTATTTAATCCACATAACTATGCATTTTATAGACTGGAAAACTGAGGCTTGAGTTCACTAATTTGCTCAGGGTCAGACATCTCATGGTGAGTGGTGGAACCAGGATTAAAAGCAGATCTAAGCTCACTATGTTATGCTGGTTTTTCAAGGAGAGAAAAGTGTTAAAAAGGAGACGTTAGAGGAAGTTAAAAGTGGGTTGAAAAATTTTCAACAATTGGGAAAAATTGCCCACTTGGAAAATTTCAAGTAAGATTGTAATTTATGCTTAATATCAAAATAAATTTCAGGTAATTAAAAGTTAAATGGAAAAAAAAGTAATTTTTTAAAGCTAGAAAAAAACGAAGAGAAGTATTTCATTGATTTCAGGGTTGGAAAGGATAAAGCAATGGAATAAAAATCTAAAAGTGAGGCTTATACTTTTTAATTTATAAAATTTAAAACTTCTGAAAGTCAAAAGATACATTAAAGAAATAACAAACTCAGAAGAACTTGCAACAAATAGGACAAGATGTTAACTTGTCAATATAAAGTTTTTAAAAGTAAAAAAGACATTTAGAACTCTAAAAGGACCCAGAATGTGAACAGACAAGTCAAAGAATGTAATAGGCATTAAGTGTATAATTAAGTTTTCAAATTCTTCGAAAATAGAAAAGATAAATCAAAACCGTAATGATACACACATCAATTGAGCAAAGCAGCTTTGAGCATGTTGTGTTGAGATAAGCCCTTCCACAAACAGGTATGACTGTATCTTTTGATTCAGTCTCTCTCAAGGACAATTGTACAATATGACAATATGTACCTAGAATCTACGTCTTTGGAATGATTATTCTACCTTTAGGAATTTAAACAGGCACAAAGACTTACATAAAAACTTTTTACCATAGCCTTCTTGACAATAATGAAAATCAAAGGTACTAGTTGTACAAATGATTAAGAGGAGCTAAAAACAATTATAATCTATCTATAAACTATTGTATGAGATTTAGAATATCTTTCCAAACTTGAACGATGTAGGCAATACTTACTTGGTAACGTTCTAAAAGTAGAAGATAGGGTATAACTATCTCGACTTCATAAAAACATTAACTATACACTCATCTATAGTGTATATGTTTATCTAGAAACTAGAAACATTCTAGAAGAAAATACATCAAAATATGCACTGTTATGTTTGAATAATGGGAATATGGCTGCTGGCTGATTTTTTTAAATATATTTTTCAAATGTTCTAACTATGAGAATATGTATTTTATATTGATCCCCTTACTTTGTTTAAGGGAAGGGAGATTATAAGAACAAAAAAGGAAATAAAGAACATAGAAAGTTATATGATTTTAGACAAATACTTTTATGGGACATATATTTATTTTTTAGGTTTTTTTAACAAATTATTATTTTATTTAATATCCTACTGTTAGTTTTTCAGTTAATTTGTAGGAACCAACTTTGTATAGGTACATTTTTGCTACTTAATTTTTACTGGGAAAATAAGATTTACTATTAACTTTCTTATAGGTGTAATCAACATTTAAACAGCAGGTGTGGTGATTAATTAAGAACAGCTGAGAGAGATTTCATCCCTCTTGGAAGCAGTCCAGGTTTAAATCCCACTCAGGGAAATATGTCAGTATGAGCTAGGAAAAGTCTGCATGCTGCTTTAAAAATGGAGGAACAAATGTCGTCTTTGAAGCTTACCATGCTATGGAGCTTGAAAAAACTTTTCCTTTGGATGGTAATGGTGATCACTGTGATAGAGACATTGCTCTAGATCACTCATCAAATAGAATACACAGTAATATTTTGAAATAGTATACCCATGTCCTTAAAAAATACCAACTCTTGGGTTAGCAATGTGAAAGAAAAGAAATCTTGGTATTCTAAAGGTGTCAGCACCTTATGGTTCAAACTTTTGGCCCTGCCCCTAGCACAAGACAGAGAACTGAGCAGCTAGAGAGATCAGAACATGATCATTGGGCTAGGAATGTGGCTGCAGTAACTTTTCTCCAAAACAGAAAGCAACAGATAATCCTTTAAGTCAGTCAGCAGAGAAAACCGTAGTTGCGAAGGTGGCGGCTAGGGAGACGGTAATGCTTGGTGGTTATGATTATGGCCTTCGGCGTGAGACTGGGGACGAGTCTCAGCTCTGGCATTTATTACCAAAAGTCCATGGGCAACTGACTTAACCTTAACAAAGCCTCAGTTTCCTTATTTGGGTGGTTTATGAGGATTAAATGAGAATATAAATGTGCTTGGCATACAGTACAATTAACCACTAATATGATTGTGGAAAGCATGAGAAAGAAATATAAAAAGTACAAAATAGTGCTCATTCCTTTAAGGGGTTTGCAGTCTGGTTGAGTAGCAGAGTGTATGCACACAAAAGCAAACTGCATGTTGTAGTGTCTCTCACAAGTGCACAATTTAGAAGAAGCAAGTCCAGATAGCATGTAGAATCTTAGCACGGTGTTTGTCAGTCCCTGGTCTGTAGGAAAATATTCATAAATTTCAATAAAGGAATCACTAAACTTACATAAATACGCGTGAATCGTGTAAAAATGATGAAGAATTGACTTGCTTGCTCACAATGCTTTTTGACAATTATCTTAAAACAAAAAACAGTGAAAAAAAAAGTCAAAACATGTATAATCAATTCTCTTACTTGAAATCATAACCAGATAGAAAGGCCAGATCTTTGTAATAATTACTTTACATTGTAAGTGCTAAATTAATAGTTACACTTGTGAGAAGATGGTATCAGTAGAGGAAACTCAATTACTAAAATGCCCCACAATTCTTATACGTAGGAAAAATAAACCAAATAGAACCAGAGCTTCTCCAGCTATAGAGGATTGTATCCTGTAGTGATGCCACAGGATTTGAATATATACCCAAGTTCTCATCATGCTTCACATTATGTGCTGGGTTCCTGTTTCAAATGTTGCTAATCACAAATGGCCCAATGTAAACATCTTTTGAATGAAATTCTTAATATCTCTTATTTTCACAAGTGTTGTCCTTTAATTAGGGAGACAAAAGTATCCTGCCACTTGGTTCTTGGTCAAGGCCCAATAATGAGGTATCTGTGGTGTTGATATTTATGAAGAGTTTTGCCATTTCAACTAAGTTAATTTTGTTGAATGAACAGGATCTTTTTGGCTAAGGTTAACTACTGCTTTGCAAAAAAAGTTCTAATGCTATCTTTTTATATGTCCAAAAGTAACCTCGTTCTCCTTTAGAAATTTTCTAAGTTTAATTTTTGAGCAAAAGCTAGAATAACTTATATTTATCTTACCTGTTGTCAGCTTTGTATAAGCTTTGTATACACAATAACGCTCTTCCCAAGGTTTCATTATCAACATAATTATCTTTATTGACTAATATATTTCAGGCATTGAACTAGCCTTTGGAAATTCTAAGAGTTATAAGACATGGTTCCTGCCTTCAAGTAAAATTACAGTTTTGTTCTGAAGATGGGATATACGATTCTCTCTCCATACACACATACCACACACACTCACGCCTGACACACACATGACAGTTTAATATTATATGTTATACCACAGGTAGAATGTAGAGGTGGAATTAAATATGTAGATTTCCTATGACCAAAATGAGGTATATTTTATATGCATAATAATTCTAAGAGAAAACAGCTTCTCTGTAGCTTGGTCAGAATACTTCCAACAAACCAATGATCTCTTTTTTTATTTAGAAAGTGAATTAGTCTACAGTAACTACTGAGGTTTTTGAAAGATATTACTGTAATGTTGTTATGCATTCAGAAATACTGAGTAGTCAACAGTTCTCTTCTTTGGGTAATTTAGACAATGATAAAAGCTTATGTATTGCTTTATATAACGTCTTTTTTGTTCCCCAAAGAAGAATAAAATCATAGTTTCTCCTTTCTAAAAAGACAGAATACTAATGGTTCTGTGTAGTTAGTAACATTAGGATAGTTGTTCCTTTTCTATTTAATTTCTTTGCTAATGTCATTGTTGTCAGAAGTCAGAGAGCCTTGCAATCACGTCTATTGTCATGACTTCAACTGAAAGACAATAATGATACAGATGGAGGCCATCCTTACTCATTACTCTTCCGTTCATTTACCCTTAGGAAGAGTTAGGCATTATTTGGTTTTATTGTGGCTATCTGATAGAATTATAAAGGAAACCTCAAAGAAATTTAATCTTAGGGAATGAGTTTCGGATAAATTGATGTAACAAGTATACATTTTGCTAATCAATATTTGAAACCAAGTTTTAAAATTTAGTAAATCTGCAAAAAAAAGTATTTACTTGATGCAGCAAAATTTTCACTAGTTTTGTTGATATTGACCAATGCTGCTTCCTGCCCCTCTTTGGTCAAGTTAACTTTGTTGAACTTCTTCTTTTATTTTGTCTCATTTTCACAAATATTTATTGAGCTACTCTTTGTTGGGCACTGTGCTGTGTAAGTCATGGGCTCCCTCTACCCTGGAGGGCTGGGCTAGTTAGGGAAATAGGTAAACAGGTAAGCTGGGGGCCCTGGTGAATGATTGAATGCTAAGGGTGTTTTGGGACCCCAGAGTAAAAGTTAAGGGAAGAGGGCAGGTTGAGAAGGTGTTCTAAAGAAACTATCCCAAGCCTCTAGGAAATAGACCCACAGGGTCCACTTAATATAAATTCCTGTAAAGTCAAATAATAAAAAACAACTAGTAGAGAATTCTTTGTCTCTCATTAAACCTGGCTTAGGCCTGATTTGTCTTTTAAAAGGGTCTTGAGCATCTGAACCAAAGCTTAGTTCTATCAGATGAATTAACACAGCTTTTGTTTTTAGTTATGTTTAAATTAGGAGTTTCCTTTTCAAAATTCTATTTAGAATTGATGCCAGTGCTCTTATAGCAACAAATCAAGAATTTGTTTTGAAAGCTGCTTCAGAAGAAATGCAGATATTCTTTGAAACTCAGTAATAACTGGAGGAGTTTTTATTGACTGATTTCCAACAGAGGGATTTTGTAGTATAAGCTGAAATGTTTGGAAAAAAAATAAAAGAGTGGTGCAAGCTACAAATACTTGATTTGTTAATCTTATTTCCACTGCCATGTGTTATGTACTGTAATTAATCAAACACATTCCTTTTTAAAGCCAGTTTTCCATCCTATGTTTTATGTTTCAGTGTAAAATTACATAAGCTCTATACCTTGCATAGAGTTAGAATTGAATAGCTCAAACCATTCTTGACAATTGCAGTTCATAGCATGGGGGTAAATTTAGAAAGTTACAGCAGGTCACATCCATTGAGGATAAAGCAATACCTCAATTGTATCCCAGTCTTATGGGGAAATGTCAGCTGCACGATACCAGTATCCTGAGCTCATTAGAAAGCTCCTGTACAGAATTCTATTTTAGTCTCACTGGTATATCTATACCTATATATGTAGATGTAGACATAGATATGTATCTGTGTGTATAAACTGCTGTCTACATATATATTGCAATTTCTATTTTATTAGCACTTCCTGGCATTTCATACAAACTGTTGATAGGCCAATTCTGTTTGCTTCCTGAGGCAATACAAAAGGGCTTCCCTAAGTCATAGGAGTTTTATGGACAGAGAAATGGTAAGGAGTGAAGCAAAATCCAATATCACAACAAAAAACCTGGGCCATCTCCCAGAGGTTACTCTATGGCCTAGTTCTTTAGTTCATAGTCTCCTGGACTTTTTTTTTTTTTTTTAAGACTTTATTTTTAAATTATCTCTGCCCAACGTGGGGCTAGAACTCACCACCCTGAGATCAAGAGTCACATATTCTTCTGACTGAGCCAGCCAGGGTGCCCCTCTCCTGGACTTTTTAGTCTTGCATTTCCAACATACTTCTATGTAGTGATAGCACTTCAAATTTAATCAGTCCCAAACCTAACTATTGTATTCTCTCCAATTTTAGGGTATTCTATACCCCCAAATTCCTGTTCTTGATTGGAAGTGTCACTGATTAGCTGCCAAAGCTAGATGTTTCCAGGTTTTCCTTAATTTCTTCTCTTTTATAAACCCTCGAATTTGATTTCCCCAAATTTTATAGCTTCTGTTCCCTATATGACAGACTGTGCCTTGTTCACATTGCTGTCCTGATGGCACGGCTCATCAGGACTGTTGCAGTAGCATTCCAGGTGTCTCACAGACTCCGTTCTCCTCCCCTCTAACTCATCCTCCATATGTCGCCAAAGTGACTATTTTAAAACAACATTCTGATCTTGGCTTTTTTTGCCTCCCTCCCCGAAAGGTGACAGTCTTCTTATGATGGCATATAAGAGCATTCATGGTCTGGGCAGTACCTGACTTTTAGAATTTTACTTCTTTCTCGTTTTCAAAATGTTCTTTGTAATTCACATGCACTGAATTACTTGGCGTTCTTCGCATACCACGTTCTTTTATGCTACTATGACCTTGCACATGCTAGTCCCCGTGACTGCTGTGTTTCCCACCTGACTCATCACCAAGAACTTCATCAAACACTATATTGCTCTTCCTATTCTATGTCTAAATATGTTTGTGAGCAAACATATTTGGTTGTACTATGTTTGTAAACAAAACCAAGCATTTATTGCTTGGACTACTGCCTCTAAATTGATCTCCCTGGATCCGCTTTTGCCCACTTCTGATTTATGGACTGTACTGCAGCTAAAATGACTCTTTCAAAATCTTTTGAGAGGATGGATCATATTTTTTCTACATTCAATCCCTTACATCTAACACAGTGCCTGGTACACAGTAGGTGCTTCAAAATATTTGTCTGATTCCTGACTACATAATTTATTGTTAAGGACTGATTAAATTATTTTAATTATTTATTATCAAAATAATAGACTTGTGGTCTGACTAATTGTTTATACTTTTTTTAAACTGAAGCTATGATTTTTCCAGTGTATACACATTTAGGTAGGTACAACCGTAGACCCTGCTGTTATTTAATCAAGGCCATTTAGGGAGTCTAACTTAGAAGTGAGTCCCTTTGGGCGCCTGGGTGGCTCAGTCAGTTGGGCGTCTGCCTTTGGCTCAGGTCATGATCTCAGGGTCCTGGGATTGAGTCCCACATCGGGCTTCACGCTCAGCGGGGAGCCTACTTCTCCCTCCTCCCCCTCTGCCACTCTCCCTGCTTGTGCTCTCTCTCTTTCTCTCTGTCAAATAAATAAATAAAATCTTTTAAAAAAGTGATTTCCTCCTTAAACAGTGCATATATTACAAGTTCTTTAGTTTTTTTTTTTAAGATTTATTTATTTGAGAGCAAGAGAGAGAGAGTGCACACATGAGCACAAGTTGGGGGAGGGAGCAGAGGGAGAGAGAGAGAATTCCAAGCAGACTCCTGGCTGAGTGCTGAACGTGACATGGGGCTCAATCCCACGACCCTGAGATCATGACCTGAGGCAAAATCAAGAGTCAGGCTTGATTTAACCGACTGAACCACCCAGGCAACCCACAAATTCTTTAGTTTTTTTAAAATTTCATTTGAAGAAGTTTGTTGACATTCTGCTGTCTACCACTGAACCAGCATGATGGGGGCCAGGAAATGGATGTAAAAATGATTGTATATATTACATTTAGCATAATGCTGACTTACTCAAATTGTAATTTTGCCTTCTAAAGTTCATTGTTGGTACTCAGTGTCCAGGTATATCATCACAAACATGTAAAAGAGGCTGAAGGCATGTCCTTTCAGGACCCACATACTTTAGAAAATGGGGCGAATAAACAGCTTCTCAAAAATTATATGCACATAGAAAGATGGGCCCTTGCCAACTTACTGATGACAATGAACTTAATGACAGTTTAATGAAAGGGACTACAGACACACAAATTATTTCTAATAAACAACATAATTATCATGCTGAAATTCCTGACACCCAGTAATTAGAAAGATTTTTCCAAAATAAAAAAAAAATTCCAAGGGTGGCACATCAGAATTCTTGGGTCTATTATTCCTAGAAAATAAATATATTGTCTTGAGACAAGAAATTATATTAGAAAGTAATGAATTCAAAATTCTGTGTTAATATTGTGGGACTTGTGTACTCAAAAAAAAAAAGGAAAATAAAGAATTTGAGTTGGGTAACTGATGCATTTGCTTTAACTTGGTCTTTTTTAAGAAACAGTATAAATGAGTTCAGAACTGCATTTAAATAAGTAGAGTGAGGTTGTCACAGTGTGGCGTTGTTAAGCTGTAATTAAGCGATCTCCCTGGAAAAAATCAATCTGACCGACACTTATAGATATACTCTAGACTGTTGTAAACAAAAAGCCTTCTCTGTTTCCATGTACTTCTTAATGTGGCTGCGCGAAAATCAACTGTGTAAGGATATATATCATGACAGGAAAAAAATGCAAGTTCTTTTAAGATAGTGGTTATATTATAAAATAAGCCATTCTGAAGCTTTCATTGCAAGAATGTACTTTTTTGTTTTTCCCAATCCTGAATAATTCAATGCTAAAGAAGCCATCTAGTTTTTAGTATGTGCCATCCGTGGGGGTGCGGTCAGCACCTCATCTGTGCTGTGTCACGAGGCTGCTTCTGTTTGAGTGATGTCTGCTTCAGAGCAGATGGTCTGAAGAATAATCAGACAAATGGGGATAAAAATGCGGTGCCGACCTCAAAAGGGCAATAGTAAATTAACACTGTAGGATGCCTGGATGATAAAACATTGATGAAAGATACTTTCGCTTGGTTGGGTTTGTTTTTTCATATCCCGACAGTTCTAAGAGCTTTCAAGGGAGACTGAAACCTAATTCACATCCATTTATCCTGGTCCTTAAGTATAGCAGTGGGATGAACTCTAAAATATCTCTCCCCCACAAAGGTCCTATAAAACTTGAACATGCTGATTAGTCAGGGAATGAAAAAGAGTTTTGTGGAGAGAAGATTCCTTAAAGAGTTCAATGTTGTTACCCAATCATATCAAAAGCTTTCTTTTTTCTCCTGACCTAAATGTTATTACAGTTGGTTATTATTCATTTACAAATCCTACCCTTTTTATGACCAGTGACAGTCCAAAGGGAAATTCCTTTGGAAATTTGTGAACATTGCATAAAAGCTTGATAAACTCTTCTGTGTTTTGGCCCATATTCATTTGGGGCATATTGAGTTTAATGTTGGCAGAACATTTTTACAGAGATGTCCAGCTAGTTGGAAATTAGAAAAGAGATTTGGTCTGGGATACAGGTTATTTAATTTTTTCATTATTTTACACACAATTAATACCAGTTGGAGATCCCTGAGCAATAACAGAGAATTGTTAAGGACTCAATTGTATGTGGATGTAGTATGCATTATTCAACTTCTATTGTGGATCTCTAAGTTTTCATTATTTTTATTGTTGGCATGTTAAAGGCAGATTTCCGTGTTACTTTAGCTATTGAAAATATTAGGGAATACTATGGAGAACCTATAATATTCGGTATAGGATTTATGGACTCTGTTGCTTACCTTTGCATCGTCAACATCTTGAATGGAAAAAACTAAGCAGGACTTTTCCAATATACCAGTTCAAACAGTATAGTATTAACTTTTGTTCAGTAGTTTATTAACTAATAAATAAGGTTCTTACTTGACTGAGGCAGTGATGGCTGAAATCTGTCCGTGTAAATGACACCTCCCAAAGAGTATCTTATCCCTTGAAAAAATCTGCAATATTCAGGGGCAACGCTCTTCAATTTAAGTCTTTAAGATGAATCTCAAGTTCCTTAATCTGACATCTGAATTACAGCTACAGCAAAATGTTTTTCCTACTATTCTGATTTTCTTAATAGAGATTTGTAAATGTTGTGAAATCTACAAACTTACCATTTCCCCGTTTAAACTCAGAAAAATTGACATGTTGTATTTAGTGATGGACCTTCTGAGTTCTGTAGGTGTTTCAGAGTCATAGGCAGAACATATGCTAGCATGCAAGTAATCAGAAGCTGTGGATTTTCTGCCTAATGAGAAGTTATTTAAGTTCACCATAAAGTTAAATAGGCAAGCGAGAATTATAAGCAATCAGGAATGTTTCCACCTATCAGGGGCGCCTGGGTGGCTCAGTTGGTTAAGTGTCCAACTCTTGATTTCAGCTCAGGTCATGATTTTGGTATCCTGGAATCAAGCCCCGGGTCCGGCTCCCCACCCAGTGGGGAATCTGCTTGTTTCCCTCACCCTCTGACCACACCACTCCCCACTTGTGCTCATGTGCGTGCTCTCTTGCTCTCTCTCAAGTAAATAAGTAAAGTTTTTTTTAAAGAATGTTTCCACCTATCTTTGTAAAAGTTCCCATTTTAGTGAAAGTGTTGATGTATCTCATTACAATAAGCAAGCATCTTAATAATGAGTCTGGATATGGAAACATTTTCTGAAGCCAAACTAATGTCAACAAAACAAAGTCATTTTTCAAGTCAGACTTATGTGTCATGAAATACTAACTGGGGAATTCATATTCCTCTGTTCAATAATCCTTTTAAAAATAGACATATATAAGAACTTTCGAAAAGTTCAAAATCATGTAGGGAATTTGAAGTATAAAATAGTTATCAAGGGTACATCACAAATGTCTTTTCTGGCTTAGAGTTATGGATTCTACTATTTAGGATTTTTGTGTTCTTGTGTAGTAATTCTAATTCATTGAGGAAGGACATCATCATATTATTAATATTTTGGTTCAGTTTTCAGAAAAGTTAGTGTCACAGAAAAGTGAGTGTACAGAAATTTTTTTAAGGTATAAAATTGTCTGTGGCAAGTTACTTCACTTATGTTTATTCCAGAAGATTTAACTATTGAGATCTATGAAGCAGATCTGGTCTTCGATTTGTAGTAAGCATTTTGAAGACCGGGAGAGTACTATTTGTGTGATATGTGCAAAGGATAAGAAAAGTGGAATAACTTTTACTAATGCTAAAGGAAGAATATAATCAATGTATGATCAAATAGTATCATTAGGTTTTTATAATTGCAAAGCTCAGTAGATGTCAGAACAACTAATGAAAAGATGCTTTAAAATTTGACTCAGGAAACCTTTTGAGTTAAGGAACAAAATTGTGGATATTTAGTACTCTGCATTGTTTTTTAGACCGAGTAGTACCTTAAATATATTTTCATTAAAAGCCTTGCATAATACGAACATTCTGAATTAGAAAAATTGTTTCCACCCTGAGAAAAAGATACTGCTTTTGAATACTAATGTTTTCATCTATTTAGTCTTCAGTGATTCTGTTACCATTATGTAAATTAAAAACAACTTAGTTTTCAATGTCACCATCTTTTTTTAAGTAAACATTTCATTTAATTATAACATACATACAAAAATGCATGAATTACAATGTTCATCTTGATATTTGTCACACCCATTTACAACACCCAGAACTAGAAATATAGAAAGTAGAACTAGAACATTATCAGCAACCAGATGTGTTTTTCTGCCTCCTTCCAGAATCTACTATTTTTTTTTTTAAGATTTATTCATTTCTGAGAGAGAGAGAGAGTGAGAGGTGGGGAGGGGCAGGGAGAGAGGTAAAGAGAGCCCCAAGCAGACTCCACACATAGTGTGGAGCCCCCTCACAGAGCTTGATCTCCCCACCCTGAGATCACGACCTGAGTGGAAACCAAGAATCAGCCGCCCAACCAACTCTACCACCCAGGCTCCCCCAGAACCTACTATTCTGACTCCTAACAGTATAGATTAGTTTTGTCAGTTTTTGAACTTTAATAAATGGAATCATAAAGATGTTCTTTTTTGGGGTCTGACTTATCTTGCTTGACATTGTTTTTGTGAGATCTGTTGATGATATGTATAGATATGGTTTATGTTCATTCCTATTCCTATTGCTATTCTTATTTTTTGCAAGTGATAATCTTAAGGAAATCATTGATGAGTGAAATAATTTACCTAGTGTGCTAGTAAAAATCAATGTCAAGGGGCACCTAGGTGGCTCAGTTGGTTAAGCATCTGCCTTCAGCTTGGGTCGTGATCCTGGGGTTCTGGGATGGAGGCCTGTCTCAGGCTCTCTGCTCAGAGGGGAGTCTGCTTCTCCTGCTCTCTCTGCCCCTCCCCCCACCCTAGATCCAGTGAGGGCTCTCTCTCTCTCATAAATAAATAAAATCTTTTTTAAGAAAAATCAATGCCAAATGCAATACTAAGGGAAAAAATCCTTTGTCTTTATATAAAAATGTAATTTCAAACAATCTCATGCACAATAAGATATATGCTTAAAATATTCAGGTGGAATTTATCTGTTTAGTTAAAGTCAGTTATTGTCCTTATCCCAAGTCTCAATTTTATGTGTAGTAATTATTTTAAATAAATTTTAAAAGTAAAATTATGAACACCTATATTTCAGCCAATTTTTTTAGCACATAGGTCGCTGGAATAAGAACAATCTTTGGGGAAGTTGCATTAATGCTCTTTGAATATTAATCACCTGTCAGTATTGTACTTAGTAGCAATCTAAAGACCTATTGAAATGACACTAAAAATGTAGGTTAATCTGCATGCTGGAGCTAAAGTGCACAGACTTATGATTTATACCAGATTTTGTTGTTAGTGGCAGCTGAATAAAAGTTATCAAGTGGGATTTTGTGGTGTGGTGTTTTACCTGTCATACGTGTGTTCTAACTGCAGAATGACACCTTGTGAAGTTATTTCTAAAAAATTCTAGTACATCTACTGCACAGTTCTCAATTGCCCCCCAATTTTTGGTTATAACAGGATAGTGATAACAATTTGAGCTACTAAAAGACCTAAATTATTTATACAATCCAGCACACCTTATACAAAAGTATGGTTATTTGAGGAAAAGCATTAATATATCACAAAAAGGGTGCCTTATAAAATCTTTATTATTGGACACAGACCACACACACCACATTCTGTTTCCCTTTTTGTCCTTATGCGCCTGCACACCTCAGAGTATTTTCAAATATTCTGGTCTTCTGGCAACAACCTTCATATTTGAAGAAGATCATGCGTATGCGTCTATACTGAGATTTGCCGTTGTTATTTTGCACTTATCATTTACAAGAAAAACCACGATTATAAAACAAGCTCAGTGTGTCCTCTGTACCTGTCATTGGGCTAAGCACCTTCAAATCATCTTATTTAATTCCCCCAGCAACTCTACAAGGTACATTTGTTTTTTAATAAGGAAACTGAGGTACACAAAGACTTAAGATCATACAACTCGTGATTTGCTGGACATGGATGGAGTTAACTTGTCCAACATTTCTAGGGCGAGACCTAAGGAATTGTAGAAATGTCCTCTATTTCATGATATTCCTATTAAGATTTTCCCCTCAAGTTATTTTAATACATTTTATTTCTTTTGTACCATCATAAAAATGTGGACCTCAGCTAGGCTGATAAACCATCCTGTTTTTATAAAGGAATACCTGCATCCTAAGAAAATAAGCAAATTATTAAAATTCCACAAGGAACATGTGCTTTCCTTCAGGTTAACCAGCCAATTATTTGGGGAGGGTCCACTGAAATGGAGGTGCTCTGCTTTGCTGTCTTGAGCCCAGTAGAGGCTGCTGGCTGACTTTTACTATTCGTGACACCAGTGCCTCTCAAACTTTAATAATGTAGTCTACTCTTTCAAAGTACAAAAGCAAGTTCATGACCTCTTGGGTTGTTATTTTATGATAGTGTTAATTTAAATGTAAAAACAGATGGCACAAAACTCCTAAAAATCTTAAACCATTGCTAAAAAGAAAGTTTTATAAATTAAGTGTAAACAAAACTACAAAATGAGCTTTCTTCAAATACCTGACTCCAATTTAATAGAATGGATAGAACTGACTAAAGCTAAGTAAGATATTGGGTTTAATAGTAAAAAGGTCTAACCTCAGATTTCTATAATTTAGTATGCTTCTGAATTTGACTTCGATGAAAATAACATAACGAATATCTTTTCTGTGTAGGTTGTACAAACCATTATTAATCCTGTAAGGTTTTGTTTTTCACTTCAGAGTAATAAACCTTAAAGATATCAGGGAAATTCGCTAATGTCCGTTTTAATGGCATGCCATTTGATAATCATTTAAACCTCTCTCTGTTTACTCGGAGATGAAATTGGCATTGCGGCAAAGGTTTGTACATCTGTAATCCAGTAAAAGTGAAATTGGGAACTGAGAAGTTTCACCACGGATTTTCTATTACACTCATTGCTAATCGTCGATGCGAGTTGAACCATGCAAACATAGCATCTGAGCCTTTTGTTCATTTGCTCCTTGAATGTGGCTGCTGACTGCTCTTCTTTTATCATGTGTGCTGTTGTGCCATGTATAGTGATCAGATTTTCTGATCATTCTCTGACCCACAGCAAAACGTTTTGCAGATCATGCATCTATGTGTCTTCTCTACTTCATTTGTTATGCACTGAATTATAAGCACAAAAGCTTATACCAAAATTACATGGTCATACTCTTTGAAGGGTAGCCATCTAGATGCTTATATTTTTGTTAGGTTATTATTGAAATGTAAGCATAGAATTAAGAAGAAAAAATCTTGTGGCAAACTCCTGGACGGCTGTGAATATGCCTCCGGACTCTGGGGAAGTACTTCTTTAGGATACAATGTGGCTTTGTGAATGCACATTCCTCTTGCCTCTCATGTCCACCCTGCTGGGGGCCAAGAAAGTATTCTGTTTTTCTAACATTCAGATACGAAAAATGTACAGAACTGTGTCAAGAGGAATTTTAAAGGACATTTTTCTTTCTTGGCTTGAGATGCCACACCAGGGTTATAACAGGGGCAAGTTTTAATGACATCCATCTGTTGCAGATGAAAATAAGTGGGGCTCAGCATTTGAATTCCTTGTCCAGAATCAGACTTTATAGGCATAAGTAAAATTGGTTTTAGGATTTAGGAGTCCTAGGGACATAAAGCAGCAGAGCAGAAAGAGGTTAGTTTTCCATTTGTTGGAAACTTTCCCCCAAGGAGCTGCTATTGCCTCATTTTCTCTTTATTGAGCTGTTATGTGTGAAATCTTCTGGTTGAACCGGGAGACAACAATCTATTTTGAAAGCATACTTCCCCCGTACTTACGCTTAATTTGGAAATAATTAATTTTGTCATACTCAGAGGGAAACACGGTATGGTAAAAGTTTCTGCATCTCTCACGGTGCATGAGTCCCTGAATCCTCTTTCATCTCTGTGTTGATTGAAGGTAACCAGACTGACTACTGTTTATCTTAAGCTCTTGTGTCAAGTGCTTTAATCACAGATTGACCTCATTGTAACGGATGGTATGCCTGTGTCTATGTGGAAGTAGGAAAAGAATATATATTTCCGTGCAGGTCTATACTTTTCATCTAAAATGATGTCAATATCTATACATAAAATTTGATATCTCATTTTAATTTTGTTCTTGAAACCCATGTTCTGGAACTGTTTTCTAATAACACTTTCATCTATTTATTCATTTTATTTATTTCATTTATTTGCATTTTCTCACTTCAGGAGAACCAAATTTTTTAACAGGTTCTAAAAGAATCCAACTTACAGCAAAGGCTACCATGACTCACTGTTGGAGAGGTCCCTGGTTGGATGACTCAGATGTTGCCTTTTCATTGGGTCTAGCTAGACCCTCCAGAATACTGGGAAGATATTTTGCTAAAATTCCAGGGTTTGGATGCAAGTCTTCAACTTACACCTACATTTTAGAAGTTTGCTTCAGAAAAGAGAAAACCAGTTATGAAAACCAGTTATGTAACAGCAAAAGCAGTCTTTCATGTCATGCCCTGTCCCTAAAGAAGGTTCTAAGAAGGTCTGTTGGGCACTCCTCAGTGACGCCTCCAGCTCCCTTCAGACCAACATCTTCCTTTAAGCTCCTGCAGTCATGTCTGCATGTGTTTCTTCAACCCTTCTGGATCGGGTGCTCCCTCTAGCTCTACTTATTCTACTTTGAATGATAGGGCACCCTGATCTTAGTTCCTGAGCTTAATCAGATTAGGCATGTAGACAGAGATAGTCAACTGGCTTTTTAATGCAATGTGTGCTTTACCACCTCTTTTCCTCATTCTCAAATGATTATGTTTTTAAGTAGTTTTTCTCAAGCCACCTCATACTTTTTCTAGGTCTATAGATGGTTGAGAGATGTGGGGACAGGGATGTCAGCCAGGAATTCTCGATCCAGCTGAGTATTTAGCAAGTGCCATGATTTACATACACAAATATGTAGACCAAGGGCATAACAGTGATTCTCACAACTGAAACAAACCTATAGCTCCTAGGCTAGGTATCTGTAGTAACATCTGCTTTGATGCTTTGGGGAGGTGAGATAGAGCCTCAGTTAAGACTAGCTCTAGGCTGATAAACATAAGTTAAATCTTGGATCTTCCAATGAATAATTGTGTGGCCTTGGAAACCTTCGAAACCTCTTTCCTCACTTATTAAATGAGCATCATAATAATAGTTTCTCTCTCATAGTATTACTGTGAAGATTAAGGATATAATACATCCGGCTGATTCCCCTAGCTGTGTGCCTGACCCCCAGTGAATGATAAATGTTAACTCTAATTATTAAGTCTCATGTACAACATTGCAGTAGTTTCTAGGCATAATCTTTAATATAATATATAACATAGAGCACATAGATTTGTTTTTTAAAACTATACGTCAAATAATGTCATACTTTCTATCTGTGCCCGAATATTATTTAATTTTAGTTGTTTTACAGTAAATGTTTCCTGTGAGGTATTGACAGAATATAAAGCCTAGCATTATCTTTCTCTTTTAAGTGCTGTGGCAAGAAACCGGAGGTGGAAAATCTTCCTGGAGTTTAGAATTTGCCGCAAACCACAAAATAATTTCATAGAGTAGGCATTTTAAAATGAGTCACAACTCAGTCACTGCAGCATTGCAGATATACTTAGGGCACCCGGCCATGGGCACGGCTCTCAGGAGGGACGAAGAGTGAGGCATGGTGGCCGTGCAGGGAGGGAAGAATGGTCGGATAGCAGCCAGACCGTGATCCACTTCTACAGGATCAGGGCATGAATTCCAGATGTACAGATTTCGGTCATACCTTTCCACTCTTCATACATTATCTGTCTGATTTGTAAATATATGTCATTATGGTATTTGGGTTAAATGTGAGGTAATTTGGTCCTACAGCTTTCCGTCTTCTCATGTGTAAATCATTTTAACAATATGCAAATAATTCCCAATTTGAGACTCCCAGAGAAAATACTTCCATTTCTATCCTTGTACATCATCACCAGTCATAATAAATAGGTCTGAGAGAGTGTGCCAAGAGCCCCTGCCAAACACATTATTCAAGGGGGAGAGGCAGGGGAGCCTACCAGGGAGAAGTGCTGGATTATGAGCTGTCACAACTGTGTCTCACTTCCTAGTAGGTCAGTGACATCCCATTTCATGTTACCACGTTCTCTTTAGTCAGATACTATACCACAAGAAGGATTATAAAGTTACATCAGTGTCTTGGAACCTACAAAGTTTATCATCATTTTTGGGTTAAGATTCGAAAGTTAGGCTTTGCAGGCAAGCTAGAGCGGCCGGGGGACGGTAGCTTCACCTCTGGAGCAGCTCTCCTCTGGACGTTCTGTGGGGAAAATTCAGCTGTTTCTTCCAGGATCAGATATTGAGAGGCTCTGGGGGGAAGAAGAGGAGTTAAAAAGCAGCCTCCATTACGAGTGCTTGTCTTTACCAAGGGATTTTAGTCTTGGTATTGTGTCAGCTGGGTTAAATTTAATCTTGTTTTTCCAAAATCACTGGGATCACAAAATTTGCATTGGCCCCGTCCATACCTGCCAACTAGTGCTCTCCTCTTTCCTCAAAGCATCCTCGGAGCTTTCTGTTTTTCCCTTGTAATGAGGACAGATGACTGCCAAGTGACCCATACTCAGCATTCTCCCTCAGACTCATCTGAGAAACCAAACAGTAAAAGAAAAAGGAAAAAAAAAAAAGAAGCCCAGTCCTTTTAATTTCTTTTACGTTTTGGATTCCTTTTTGGCTTGACATTAGGCTCGCTATAAGGTCACAAGCATCTTGAAGCGAAAATGAATGGGTAGCAGTGGATTTGGGAGTAGTGTAAATTCATCTTCAAATGTGGCTAAAGATTGAGAATAAAGCAGGAACAATTTTTATTTTAAGAGTTCTTTTACACTCTTTAATATAGCAGAACATATTTCCCGTTGACTTTAAACAACTCTCTAGAAATACTATGAAGTTGCTACCTTATCCTCTGAATTGTTCTTCAGTGTTTTAAACTCAATATTGGAGTGTTTAGCAACCAAAGCTTTTCTTACTTGCAGTGTAAACATTTCTGTCTTTCTGTCTTTGATATGTTTTTATTTAACAATAATTCACTGGAGGTCTTTTTTCTTTTTTTTTTTTTCCCTCACAGTCTGACAGCAATGCAAGCTTTCTCCGTGCTGCCAGAGCAGGCAACCTGGACAAAGTAGTGGAATATCTGAAGGGGGGCATAGACATCAATACCTGCAATCAGGTAAGGGCATGGCTCTGTGCACAATGAAGAAACACTCATTGTCTATAGATATATGCCAGTAGCCCCAGGTTATTTTTTGTCTACTGAATTTACTAAAATATCAGTGATTCAGACTTATGAAAGTCCATTTTCATCCCCTTACCGACTTTTGAAGCCTCAGGCATTTGTATCTAGACCTACTATTGCAGCAAAGTAGATAGATCAAAAATAACAACCGAATGTCAGTTTTGTCTGGGAAATGATCTGGGCTGCTCTTAGTGGGAATATTGACTGAGAAAAATGCTTTATTTCTCATTTATCATAAACTAGTTATCCAGACCCTGGTTTCTTTTCTTCTCTGCCGTATGTGTTTTACTAATGGACAACTGATTGTTAAAATTTGGGATAAAGAAATAAGAGAAAAGGGACGCCTGGGTGGCTCAGTCGGTGAAGCATCTGACTCTTGATTTCAGCTCAGGTCATGATCTTTGGGGTTGTGAGATGGAGCCCCTCATCAGGCTCCACCCTCAGCATGGTGCCTGCTTCAGATTCTCTGCCTCTCCCTCTGCCCCCCCTTCCCCGTCCCGCTCACATGCATGTGCTCTCTCTCTCTCTCTCAAAAAAAGAAATGACAGAATAAAATAAAAATTATTTCCCCCCTTCTCCCTAATTAATTTTAAAAAATGGATTGGAATGAGAAGAGTTTGAAACTGTTAGCTTAAATGAAGTGTTTGGATTATTCATTCATCATATTCATTCAATAACGACTCTATACATCTTGGATATTATTTGGTTTCATGGATGTTGAAATTTTGTGTTATTTTTGACTAAGATTTTTATGCCATGAATAAAGTGTCTAGTAGACTTCAGTGTTCACTACAGTGTGCTAAATGTTGGTGGTGTGTGTGCGTGTGCGTGTGTGTGCGTGTGTGTGTGTGTGTGTATGTTTGACAGAGCTGACTGGGAAGTGAAAAGTTCTGGCTAATTTTAAGTTAACAGAAAGTAATGATACTCAGTTCTTATCTGCTTCATAGACTAACCTAACTTCTTGAGTTACTTCAACAAGTTTTTAGCACCTAACATATTTTTTTCTTATAGTGGCCAACTGTCTACTAACATGTTGCTATAAAAGGGAAGAACATTTATTTTTGTAAAAAGGTTACACAATGTCATGAAACCACACAAAACTTAAAGCCCAGATTGAAATTTAAATTCCATCTCCACTTTTATCAAGTCATTTCAATTCAGAAAGTGACACTTTTCTAATCTCTAAAACAAGTATATTCAATCTTATGTCCCTGGGTTGCAAAGTAAATTATGAAATTTTGGAAAGGAATAAGGTGTACATTTTCTAATTGTAATTACTATATAGAATTCTCCAGGAATCAGAAAAATTAAAATTGACCTCCACACAGCATATGAGATCAAGTCTCCTCAATCATCTGAATTTACTAGGTATAAAGTGTTGTTGTCTGGTGTTGGTCTTTATTATTATTCAAGAATGTACAGTAAATAGAGATTAGAGAAAAAAAGTAACTAATGTTAACTAGCCACTGTGTATCAGCCTTTCTGCTGGGGGTTTTACATGTGATGCTTCATCAATCAGCAGAGACAAATGTTATAAAGTAGGCATTCGCTGGAATTTACAAATGCAGAAACAGAGCCCGCAAGTGGTTAAGTGATGTTCTCAGGGTCACACAGATCTGTCTGTCTCCCATGTGCAAGTGTTTTCTACTGCAGGAATGTTCCTGAGATATTGGGATCCTCCCTTCAGAGTGTACAGTGTGGTTTCCTTTATCTTGAAGCTCAAATCTTTTTTTAATCTACCATTGTTAACGTAAAAAGAACTTGATTCATCCTTAAATTAACATAATAGTAGTTAAAATAACTTTTATTTTTTATTTTTTTGAAGATTTGTTTATTTACTTATTTGAGAGAGAGAGAGAGAAAAAAAAAACACAAGTCGGGGGAGGGGCAGAGGGAGAGAATCCTCAAGCAGACTCCCCGCTGAATAAGGAGCCCGATGCTGGGCTTGATCTCATGATCCATGAAATCATGACCTGAGCTGAAACCAAGAGCCAGCCACCAAACAACTGAGCCACCCGGGTGCCCCATACTTAAAAGAACTTTTAAGTCAAAGAGCACCACTACCAGGATTATGACTAAAACCCAAATAAAATATAGAACAGAAAATAATGTCCAAACACCTAGGAAGGCAAAGAGGGCAACTCTTTAGCCAAAATACTGCTATATCTAAATATGTAAAAGTTCAAAGCTAATAAGGCATATGAAGGAAGAGAAGAAAAAGTGTCCATTATTTTGCTAGTAAGCCTGGGTTTGTGGGGAGCATCATGACATGTAACATAGAAACCAGGACTTTCTGTACCCTGCTATATTTCTCAATGAAAGGCAATCTGGGCTGCACCAACTTTCCAAAAATATGACATGTGTTGGCGTTCTAAGATTCCTTAAACTAAAATTTGGATGAAAATTTTTTTCTTTGTAAAATTTTTCTCATAACTACCATGAGAATCTTGAAACTTAATCCAAAAATACAATTTGGCTTTTAATCATTTAAAGGATATGAGAAAAATTCATAATTTTGGCACAAAACAGTTTTCTAAAAAAAAGAAAACAAATTCAAATCTTCATTTTTCTTTTCCGAATGGTTACAGAGCTCTTAACTTCTGTTTTCTTTAAAAGATTAAACTAGAAATTTATTTTATTATCTCTTGTACACTCAGAAAAAGAGAATAAATCTTAGTACTTGCTCCCTATCTAAAACTCATGTATACCTAATGCTTTTCTTATTTTAGTAACTGTTCCCAGTCTAATAATGTTATAAACAAGGTTAACATTCAGACATTAAAAATAGACTCTATAACTTTTTCATAAAAAATTTATAGCCAGTTAAAATCAATAAAAGGCTTAGAAGATTCAGGTACTTTTACCATGGATAAAATTTATTGGTTTCATTGCAGTGACTTCAAAATAAAGTAGATTACTTATCATTTATTGGCCATACTCCTAGATATAACACTGAAAGTTAACAGTTTTTAACATGTCCTGATTTTTGGTCTTGACCCTTTACTACTGAGGTGTAAAAGTCCAAAATTATCAGTTAGATCCTGTGCTTCCTCTCTCAGAAACAGAAGGCAAGGTCAAAGCACCATTTTCAAAATAATGTTAATGTTCCTAAAATATCAGCCTTTACCAACAAGAAGGTACACCCAACAATGACTTTCTCATATGTTCACATAGTTATGACTCAGACCACAAAGCATTTTTGGAAATCACTTTAAGAATGTGGGTGCTGGAATCCATATTCTCATTTTATCCACTTACCAGCTATGTGACTCTGGGCATTCAGTTTTTCCAAGACTTAGTTTTCTCAACTGTAAAATAGTGATCTTAACAATACTGGAGTCATAGAATTGTTATGATCATTAAATGAGATGTTTGCAAAATGCTTAGGAAACTGCACATTCAATAAATAGTAGCAAATGATAATCCCTATTATAATAATAAGTGGTGCTGGTTCTCATAGGCAGAACAGATGATAAAAGGTATTCTCATAGCTTGTGTCATCAAATAGGAAAGGTCACATTTAGTAGGAATTTGGTAACAGTTTCTTTTTGTCTGGGTTAAATTAAGCTAATTTTTTTTTCCTGGTACTAAAATCTTTTTTACCAATGCCATTTGGATCCATCCAGTCTGGACCCCTCTTTAAAAATACCAAAACCAATTGTATTAGCCTGGGAATTTATAAAGGAAATGAAGATGACTATTTGAGAATTAAACTCCTAGAATTAATGGTCTAGGGAATGAACTATATCCAGTTTCCTAACCAGTTAAATGGAGCACAAATATATCTGCAAATAATCTTGTCACTTATTTATCATTTGACTTCTCATTTAGAAGAAGCAAATGGTGGTGTATCTGTCTGGTTCTGGTTATATGTGCCCTTTTGTTTTTGGATTCTGTATTATTCTCTAATTCTCTTCGGTGCATTAATACTGGTCCTTGCTCTATACTGAGTAGTGCCGATTCAGACTGGATTTGAATAATGTCTGCCTAGTATTTTGAGCACTTAGCATTTTTAGTTTCTTTTTTTTAAGATTTTATTTATTTATTTTTTAGGGAGAGATTGAGAGTGGGGGATGGGGAAACAAAGGGGGAGAGAATGAGAATCTCAAGCAAACTCTGAGCTGAGAGAGGAGCCCAATGCGGCGCTCGATCCCACGACCCTGAGATCATAACCCAAGTCGAAACCAAGAGTCAGACACTCAACTGACTAGCCACCCAAGCACCCCAGAATTTTCAGTTTCAATGTTGATAGTTGTTCAATGCAAGGTAATTCCAGTAAAGACTTTTCATCAGCTACTTGTCCATAACTCTCAAAAGTTTTGTCTCACAGATTTATGAAGAGGTTTGAAGCACAACTCTTATTTCATTTAAAAAATGCCAGGGTTAGCTTCTTGCAAAGTATTTCTGTGACTGTCTTCTTAAGTACTCTGCTGTAGTGGTTTAGATGAAAACAGAGCAATTTCTGCCCTGGGAATTCTCTTGAATGCTCTTTTCAATGACTAAAAGACATGGATTTTTTTTTAAAGATTTTATTTATTTATTTGACAGAGAGAGAGAGAGAGAGAGAGAAGCAGCAGAGGGAGAGGGAGAAGCAGACTCCCTGCTGAACAGGGAGCCCGATGCGGGACTCGATCCCAGGATCCTGGGATCATAACCTGAGCAGGCAGACACTTAACTGACTGAGCCGCTTAATGAGTTAATGAGTTAATGAGGGTTGAAGATTCATTAACTGAGAGGAGAGAGAAGGCAGGAAACACTCATCAAGGAAAGTGGGAGAGAGAGCAAGGGTAGCAGAGTGTGACTGCCAGGCAGCATTAAGAGCCTACTTAAGGATCGCAACCAGCTCATGGATGTGTGTTCTTTTGCAGCCATAGTCAGGCATGGACTCAGATGGAGTGTTACATACAACCAGGAATGTGGTTTAGCTAAGCATGTATAGAATAGATAAAGACAAGTGAACTGAGGATGCATGTAAGGGGACGAATAAAATGATCTTAAAGATTATTCATGGAATATAGCTCCACTGAGTGAGGATTGGCACATAAGAAGTATCCAATGAATATTTGATAAATAAATAATTGAATGAACACAGACATTTGGCCAGTCACTTAAATTAGTCTGAGTCTCAAATTATCCATTCTTGAAGTGAGAAATAATAATACTTATGATATCAAATAAGAGTTACCTTTGTTGCACATCTACAATATGCTTATCACTATATTGCGTACTTTATAATCTTCTCAACATACTTCTCTATCTCAAAGGGGACTACTAGGGGCTCACATTATATGTGTGAAAACCCATTGTGTTATGCACACTCAGGAGACCAAAGTATGGCTCTGACAATTGCAGTTAGATAGAACTTAATTAAGTTGTATAGCCATAATTGATGATTTCACTCAAACTAGAATAGCTGGATGGACAGGTTTGGGGGAAGTTCTAACAAGTTTTATTCCTTCCTTAATCAGAATTGTCATTATTTCTTTCAGATAACTTATAATTCTGTGTAATAGTTAGGAAAGTTCTGGTCATGCCTCCTCAAACATCTGTTCTGCTTTCTAGATGGAAAGACCCAAGTTTTATCAGGTTATGTTTACAAACCATCTCTTAAGGCAGTATTTCTTCTAAGTAGAGAGGAAACTTTTTTTGAACCCTGAGAATACATCCATATGCTTCAGTTTGAGAAATACTTCATTAAAATTTGGGTGTTCCTTCAGTGATCACTTGGCATCAATTGACACAGTCATATTGTGTCATGACCAAGAAATTACTAGATGGTATTTAATTAAGTGTGATTATCCAGATGATCCAGAATATATTTCTATTATTTTTTTTAGATTGGTACTAAAATGAAAATGTCAAATAAAACATTCTCAGAGAATCCTGAGATCCTTAAGAACACATCAAGGGATTCCAGACTGAGAAAAGCCCCTTTAGATTAAGTGCTTCTCTCAGGATCTAATTTCCTCTTACACATGTTCATGTTAACCAGCTTCAGCTTCAGAGAGTGAACTTTTCCTGATTGTGTTTTCAAAGGCTAAGAGATAGACATATTGGTACCTGATTTGTCCATGCACTGACTACATTTACTGACAAATGTAGAATAACTGGATGAATTAAGCAGACGCCTATTTACCTCCATATGGTACATACTATTCATTAGCTCACTGAGTGTCAAACATTCTTGAAGTATCCTTTTTCTTGTGCTAGGTGCCATGTTAAGTGTAGAGCTTACAAAGATGAATAGGATTTGATTCTCACCCATGATAAACCTTGCTGGGAAGATAAATAGAGAATACAAATGCACTAAATTGTAAAACGAACCAAACTTTGTGATTGCTCAGAGGATAAACTAAGCCAGCTTGTGAGTCTTAGACAAACTGGAAATTGATATGAGATGCAATTTGTAGGAATCATTTTATAATGATGGAAAGCAGAGTAACAGTGTGTTACTTGGAAGACTCCTAAAGCCAACTTCATTGTTGTCTGACTCCTTCCTCAATCTCTCCATATTCTTTTAGGGTCCAGCACACCAAATTTGGCTTATTTTTAATTAAAATTGTAAAAAATGGGGAGAAAATTAGAAGTCATTGAAATTCTCTAATAACATTACTAGACTTTTATTTTATATGGGTATCTTGAAATGTAGATTTGGTTGCTAGCACAGTTTGGCATACAATAAATGTTCAGTAAATGTTTTAATATGTGAATAATTGATATTCAACAGTTATTTTGTTTTGAATTTAAGCTTTCTCTAGTCTTTATTAAATTTAAACTCTGTACCATGTTTTTATCTGAGTTTAATATTTTGTACAAAGTTGTTTCTTCACTTAGAATAGAAGTAGGAGGATGGGGGGGCCACTGATTGACTCAGTCAGTAGAGCATACAACTCTTAATATCAGGGTTGTAAGCTCAAACCCCATGTTGAGTGTAGAGATTACTTAAAATTAAAAAATATAAAAAAGGAAAAAAAGAAGAAGTAGGAGGCTGGGCACATACTGGAATTAGCTGTGGAACTTTTTTAGGTTCTGTTCTCCCTTCTTGCTTTCCTTCCCTTTGAGATTTCCCCTCTCCCCACTCTTTCCCCTCTTACTTCAGTCTCATCCTTGGCCCCTGGAGGCACATCCACTCCAGGCTGCAGCACTAAGGAGTTCTTACATTTCATAAAAAAAAAAAAAAAGCTACTGATTGGTTCTGATACGTACTCCTTCTCCTTGCTTACTGATTTTGATAAATTCTATGTTAGAAGGAGAAAATCCAGGTTTGTAATGCCCTCTTTCAAGATGAGTCGACTGAAATATTAAATGAGTCAGTGATAAATATACAAATACCAGATTTATTCTCTTGGATATTTTCTTTAAAATCTTCTGGAAATTATACTCCCATTACTGTTATCTGATTTAAGAACCACAGAATTTTATTACTGTAAGAAACTTAAGGGATCAACAAATCTATTCCTTTTTACTTTAAATTAAAACTAGCTAAGCTTGACATGGATATGATAATAACATTTTAGAATGCATTACAAAATTCCTTTCTAATTTTGACACATTTGTATATTCTATGTCTAGAAAGGGGATAATTTTTCTCCTTAACTACTGACTTATTATGAGAGACTGAGATATTTCCTATTCCACAGAATATCAAAGAGAATTAATGAGAAATTGAAGTCTGAAGAAAGCTAAATAGGATTATAATGCAGGGTTCATAGATTTTTTTTTTAATTGTAGGGGTTAAGAGTATAGTTTCTAAACTAGAATCACCAGGTAGTTCATAACTCATAACGTTCAATTTAAGGTTAAGTGAGTTAATGCAATTAAAAGCTTAGAACCAAGACTGACACTTAAGAATAAGTTATAATAAGTTTTAGCTATTATTTAAATAATTTGCTGCCAACTTTTAAAGTTAATATTTAAATCTCTTTAACCCATGACTATCATAATAAGTAGCTCAAATAGTGTTCTTCCTTTGAGCTTCATATGCTGATTTGCTTTAGCACATGTGAAGTCAAATATGAAAGAAATAATTTATCCATTATTTCTCATAAAAATTAACCAAAGAAATGAGACTATGTGAAAACATTTAAATTAGGAGAGTTAAAGCTTTCAGTCATAAAATAGCAGTTCTTTGAATTATTGACAAGGATGATTACTAATGGACCAGGTTCCTGTCTGCTTCCTAGGTTTCATTAGAACTGAAAATACTTTTTAAAGTAAATCATTTCTGCATGAATTAATAATTTCCCTAGTCCAGGTAAACATTATATATGTTAGACTCAAAAATGCTCAATTCAACTCATCATATTTAACCAAATCTCAGTGCTAGAAAACAGGAGTGAGGAGTATATGCATTTATTACTTCTATCACCTAACCAGGAAATCATAATATTTTACATTTGTGTATTATTTTATAGATTCAAAATAGCATAAACGTACATTATTTTATAGACTTTTAAAAATAACTATCTGAAGTAGGCAGAGTGGGAAATTTCCCGTTTTACTAATGAAGAAACTTTAAATCGTGTTGTTGCTAGTAACGGAGAGAAATGAGGAACTCTGGTTTGGGGGCGTTGCCTCCAGTGCACCACACCCGCTGATAGCCCTGGATGTGCACACGGTTCAGCGGTGACTTCGCCTGTATTCTCAAAGTGAAGAACTCTCCTTTGTCCAGTCATCATCCTTCATGTTTGCATTGCAGCATTTATCAAAAATAGGAATGATTAAATTCAGGAAATTCAAATAAGCATACCATAGAAACCACTCCTCTCTTAGAATGGTCTTGGTGAACGTCAGGTTTTTATTTACTCAGTCTGAGATACCTAGTTTCCCCAAGATGCCCTCATGTCTTGGGTCTTGCCAAAACCTGCTTAGTTTTTTTTGTTGTTGTTGTTGTTTGTTTCTTTTGCTGTCTAGACCACCTGTGTGCACACACTCTTTCTCTGACACACATGTGTGTGCATGTATGCTTGTGTATTGTGAAAAGTTTCACCAAAAACAAAACAAAACAGAACAAAAAACCCCAAACAAAATCAACACTTGCTCATCCACAGTACATTCTATTTTTCTTTATTCCACTTTATGTTTTAAAATGTTGATTGGTAATCCATTAAATAGATTTTATGACCCATTTAGGCATCATGACCTACAGTTTGAAATTTGGTTTAGAACTTAATTGTTTTAACTTAAAAAACATGAATTTGTAAATCAGATCAAGTATGGATTTTTGCTATTCCTTTTTTTGGTAGTGAGGGTCTTTGAGACAAATCACTTGACTTCTGAGAATTTTAGGGTCCTTCTCGGCAAAATATAATAATGTGATATAACATATGTAAAATATAAAATATAACAATGATATGTATGTCATTAAGTTTTTCATTGTTTTATTCATCAAGTATGTATTTCTCAGCCCCCATAACCTCTTCATCCCTCTTGATCTTGCTAAGATTTTGAAGAATTTTCAGAACTCTTTTCTTCTTCTGGGCTAGCTCACCATCATATTTAAATTCATTCTCTGTATTTTGGGGATTATATGGTAGAAAGACTTGATGGGGCTGGGCAGGGGTAAAGACAGGTGGCCAACAAAGGAGCAACCAGCCAGAAGCACTATGGATATCTGGGTGGCGCTGGATCATAGATGACATGGAGAGCTGGAAGTGGATTTTACAAAGTGATATTTTTCTTTTTTTTTAAGGTTTTTATTTTTTTTAAGATTTTATTTATTTATTAGAGAGAGAGAGAGAGAGCGTGCACAAGCAAGGGGAGTGGCAGAGGGAGAGGGAGAAGCAGGCTCCCCACTGAGCAGGGGGCTTGACAAGGGGCTGGACAGGGGCTCAATCCTAGGACGCTGGGATCATGACCTGAGCTGGAGGCAGGCACTTAACCGACTGAGCCACCCAGGCACCCCACAAAATGATATTTTCAGAGCATTCTTATTCTAAGCATTTTTCCTTATGAAATGATCAATGAGCTATCAAATTCCAAGCCTCATTGTAAATTAGCAAATATCTTACTAAACATTCATCATTTCTGAATTATAAAGAAAGGCTTGAAGATCTGAGAATAACTCACTAGTAAAACAAGTTTCCTCATGGATCATCATAGTTTGATTTCCTTTTTAAATCAGAAACTTTTGGAGAACAACAAATGACATGGTAGAATCAGTTAAATTGTGTATGACAAAGGGGACACATTGATTGCTTTGCTCTTTCCAATCTTCATAAAAACTGAATCGATCTTGAATTCTATGACAGTGAGTATTCTTAGTTTTGAGCAACCACCATGAAAGAGGTGGGAAAGGTGTAGCTAGATTATGGCTGGCTATAAGGAGTGAAAATTGGGTTGGGAATATATAAACAGGTTATTTTTGTTTTGAGTTTGAGTTCTTTTCCTTCACCTATAGATAATTTCTTTTGCTGATGTCATTTATGCCAATGGAAGTGTGAAGTTATAAATAATATTTCATAATTATTTGTATCTATATTGTGGGCATGTAGTTCCTCTTGAAAAGAGCTCCTGGTTTAAGACATCTCTGACACAGGAGCCCCATTCAGAATGGGGGTGGGGTGGGGGATTGGGAGTCAAGTTTCACTTTCTTTTCTCTATTATTGCCCTTTGTCCCCATTTGCTCTCCATCTTTTTCTTCTAATATATATTTTTTAAAGATTTTATTTATTTATTTGACAGGGAGAGACACAGCAAGAGAGGGAACACAAGCAGGAGGAGTGGGAGAGGGAGAAGCAGGCTTCAGGGAACAAGCAGGCTGAGCAGGGAGCCCGAAGAGGGGCTCAATCCCAGGACCCTGGGATCATGACCCAAGCTGAAGGTAGACACTTAATGACTGAGCTGCTCAGGCACCCCTTTCTTCTAATATTTTTTAAGAACTCATATATTTCAATTGCCTCCTTCCAAATATTTACATTTTGGTAGAATTAAGGAAGCTATGTAAGTTAGTTGTACTTTTCAGATATGCATAGGACAGATTGGAGTACCCTTAACTCAACATGTAAGATTTGCAAAGTAGAGTAACCTGAGATTTGAAAAAAACACAAGTCTATGTAGCACAGAGGTGATTTTCAGTTGTTCAATTATAAATATTTTGGGGCTCTTTGGAAACAGAAAATATGTCACATGTCCTTTGCTTCTCCCTTAGAATCTAGCACCTAGAGATGAGCATTTGGTGGGTACCTGGCAAACACTTGTTGATTATGGATTTGTACTAAGATGCAAAACAGCTTAATGGATTTTGATGCAAACATTTAACCTTTATGTACGTTTAGCTGTACCTGCTTGAATCTGTTCTTCGCCTTTTCCAGATGGACTACTCTATATCTTTTCTGTATGTGCCAGAAATGTAACTAACACTTGAATGGCTCTATAAAAATTTTTATTGGCTATCTGTTCTACCTGGGGTTTCATGCACTAGTTTTATATGATCATAGAAAAGCAGTCAATGGGCAAAATAGCTCATAAAATCAACAAGAGAAATGGTGAATGGTAGAATGAAATGGTAGAATCTGATTGTAAATAATGTTATAAAATTGTTTTATAAAATTTTAATAGAAGTGCTAAACAAAAAAATCTGCCCTTTAAGATTGATTAATTTGCATATGGTTGGGGCGCCTGGGTGGCTCAGTTTGTTGAGCTTCCGACTCTTGATTTCAGCTCAGGTTGTGATCTCAGGGTTGTGAGATCGAGCCCTGCTCTGGCTCTGCACTAGGCGTGGAGCCTGTTTGGGATTTCTCTCTCACCCTTTGCCCCTTCCCTACCCCCCCAAATTTTTGCACATGGTTATTTCAAAGTAGCACTAAGATTTTTTTTAAATATTTGGCATATTTAGTCATTTTAATGATATTCTTTAGAAATAGCGTTATTCCAAAAGTTGTAGAATCAAAGGTGATACCTTGCCTGGGACTCACAGATCTACAAGCGCTTGCTTACACTAAGAGGTCAATGAATATTTGTTGATTGTTTCAAAAGACTCAAATTCATGTTATTTTATCAACATTAATTTATATATATCAAGGACTTATCAATAGTAGCCTGCTCTGGTTGGTTCCCATTCAGTATATGGTGACATTAGCGGGTAGGGTCAGCCCTGGGACTCCCAGGTACAGGGAGACCTATAGTCCTGGGGACTGGCACAGGCATTCTGGACAAGAGCAGCAAGGAATGCTTGAAGGAGATGGAGGTGCAGATTTGAGCAGGATGTTCTGAGGGTTCTAGTAACCAGAATCCTAGCTATTGGGCCTCCTGCACCCAGGGTCCCCACAGTAGTACCCATGCAGGTCCCAGCAGCTCCTGTGATTTGCCCAATTATTGTGACCAAAACATACCAAATTATTGTGACCAAAACAGACTCTTGGACTCATAGTTCCTCCCATGGTGAGTGGTTCACTTAGCTTTTGCCCTGATGATTAGAGTCACCTGGGCAGTCCAGAGGCTCGGGCATGTAGCTGTGGTCCCCCAGAGGACCCCTATTCTGCATCTGGCCTTCATTTCCCATTTACTACAGAGAGCAGATTGTGTTCTTCCCTCTGCAGCTGGTAGTTATCCCACCTCTGGTTCTGTTGGTCCTTGTGGGCCACCTATGATGCTGCCCCCAGTGGCTGGCCCCCACTTCCCATCTCCATGGCTGCTCTGAGGCCTCTCCTGGAAGGGCCAGCAACTCCTTAGGAGCTGGGCTTAGGCCTTGGCATTGGGCCTAAAAGAGAAGGAAGGGGCATGGTGGCGGCAGCAGCTGGGCTGGAGAAGACTAGTGCATTGGTTGCTGTGGAGGCAGGAGGCACCACTGCTGGTCCTAAAGTCATTGGGCTCATCCTACCAGTGGCCTTTTCCACGCCTTTGCCTGAGCGTGAGTCTGAGCGCCTCCCACTAGAATAAGTGTGGGAGGGAAGCCTACCGCCCCCACTGAGCATTTCTGGACTCCTGCCCTGAGTCCATGGACCCAGCCCCTACACCTTGGCCTCATAGTTTTGGAGGTCCCAGAGACCCTGGGTAAGGAAAGAAGGAAAGAAAGCCAGGGAAGTTGAAACACTGCATTTGTTCAGCACCTGGGAGGATCCTAGCTTGCTGGAGTGGAATGCAGATGACTTCCACATCTTCTGTGGGGATCTGAGCAATGAGGTGAATGATGACATCTTGGCATGCTCCGTTAGCCGCTTCCCATCCTTTCTTAAGGCTAAGGTGATCTGCAACTAGTCTGAGGCAAGACCAAGGGTTAGTCAGCTTTCAAGGACCCTAGCAACTATGTGCAGACCATGTGCGCACCAGGCGTGAGATGAATGGGAGGTAGTGAGCTCATGCTCCCATCAAGCTGCACAAGAGCAGGTGGAAGGACTGGAAGCTGGACGTGGTGTGCAAGAAGCAGAAGGAGAAGAAATCGGGCGTAAGATAGGGTTTGTGGCCAAGCACCTTCTCCCTCCCTCCTGGGTGTTGGCTCCTCTTCACAGTTCTCTTTGGAAAACCCCCAACTATTCACCCATACATCCTCCCCCAAACCAGTTTCAATAAATTTACATTCATTAAAAAAAAAGGCTAAAATAATGGCACACAACTGATGCTCATAACGTTTATTTCTTTATTGTTGTCCTCACATTTTCATTGTCACCATTATCATCATTTTTATAGATCGGATCATTAGAGGACAGAGAGGTTAAGTGATTTGCCCAAAGTCACACATCTGGTTAGGAGCAGAGCAAGGAAGGACCTGATTGCATTTCTTATTCCCAACACCACGTTATTATTTCTGCAGTTGACCACACTGTCTTAAAAAAAAAAAATAGAAAGATGAAAGGAAGGGAAGAAAGAAAAATAAAAAGAAAACAATTTCAGTCAGTTGCATACAAATGAAACATTTAACCTTTTAACAACCTTAAAAGAAAAGATTTCCAACCAATGACAAGGATGCTCTTCCAATGTCTCATACAGTTGTTGTTTTTACTGTGTATTTATCTCTTTTCCTCCAGATTTGCTTCAGTAGAGTTATAACACCAACAGTTTTTATTCTCAAGCATGCTGAGGATATTAATTCACTGTTTAGGCTACTATTTCTCAGGTTTAATTAATTCTTAGATTTTCCTATTAAGATTTTGTTTTTGATTTTTAAATTATTTTAAATTTTCATCTACATTTTTTCCACAGTGTTGGTCAGTATGTTGAGCCACTGAGTAGCTAATTAGAATCAGCAACCATATTAATCAAAGCATAATTACTGTCTATAAACCCTGTGAGATGAGGAATCAAACTCGGTGGAAGCACTTGGCATAATGCTGTTTTAAGATACAAAAGGTCTGAAGAATTTTTACAGTAATGTTTTGGTGGCACAACATATACATACATACACTCATATGTACTGTGATTCTAACATCATTAAAAATCAAACTAAACAAGATGAAAGCAAAACCAAGGAAAAGAGGAATAGAGAACTTGTGATAATTAATTCTGATGGATACTGAATTTATTCTGTGTTTCCTGGAAATTAGTAAAAAAGACAAACACATTGATTTATGCAGTTTTCCTAAATGAAAGTTTAGTAAAAAGAAGCACAGAGGCTTTTCCTATTACTAAACTTTTTCCTGTTATTGAACTCAACAATAGTTAATTCAGAGAACCCATATAAAATAAACACAAGGGTGAAAATATTGCTCAGATGGACATTTCTTATATTCGCTTTACATATAAACCAAATATGTAGTAATATTTTATAAGTCAGTGAAGACATTTCTGTAGGGAATCAAGATAACATACTCCAGGTACATTGTTTTCTAGTGATCTAACTGAATGTCTAACCTCATATTAATTTAAGAAAATGAATACTTATTGTTTCTGTTAAGTATGAATTGTTTCAGAAGACTCTTTGGCCATAACTCAGTAAGCTCATGATGAGTGTTCTAATAAATGCAGAAACTGACAATATTTTATTTTTTGGATATGTGCCGCAAATACTATATGTGTGGGAAGCACTATTGGGAAAGTCCTAGAACCTGCCCTATAATTTGCACCCAAATATAAAAGATCTGACTAGGGTCGGCTGGGTGGCTCAGTTGGTTAAGTGTCTGCCTTCGGCTCAGGTCATCATCTCAGGGTCCTGGGATCGAGCCCCACATCAGGCTCCTTGCTCAGCGGGGAGTCTGCTAGTTCCTCCAGCCCTCCTCCTGACTGTGCTCTCTTTCTCTCAAATAAATAAAATCTGAAAAAAAAAAAAAGATCTGACTAGTTGGGCATGTCCACCTCCTCATTCCCTTACCTGACAAAGTGAAGAATATCTAACAATAATATAACATCCTTTGAAATGTAGGCCAGTACTACTAATTGACCATGGTAAGCTAAAGCATGTCAGTGTGGCTCCTGTGGGAAATTTGATATTTAGAAACATGACCTCAGGGACTAACCAAAATGGGTTTAACTGCAAAATGTATTCTCTAGGAGTTACCTGAGTTGTACTATTGAATGGGATTATTTATCACTTTGCATTTAAACATGATTAACTTATATGTTAGCTCATATTCACAAGATAAAATATTTTTCGCTTAAGTCTAGTTGATGCTGAGTTGCTTTTTCTGATAACAGTTACTCAGCATATTCAATTGCTAATTACATCTATTTTTGGTTAGAAATTCTAGAACCAAAAAATTAAGTGTAAAGCAAATTGCTTGTCTTCTATTTCCTACAGCTAATTCAATAATATGATAGCAATAATATGATAGTCCCAATTTGGTTGCATTTTAAAAGAAGACAGATTAAAAATTTATAGCATTTATAATTAGAATGTCACGCATCATCTGTGTCTTTATAACTACTCTAGTTTCAGTAGTATTAGTATTACAGAAATCTTAAAGACACGTGTATATCCTGAATTCAGTTTATATATTATATACAGTTTGGTTTCTGAACTAATCCCTCATATGGAAAATTTTAATCATATTCTTGGATGATGTTTTCAATAAAATACAACTATATTTCAGTAATTTTTAGTAGGATCTTTGTGTCTCCAAAAAGGATACTTTTTCATTGGAAAATTCTTTTAACTTACAGCATCAGCTTTGTAATTAATTGAGAAGAAAGCTAGCCAATTATTGAGAAAGTTAAAGCAAGTTAAAGCTTTCAGCTGAGTGGATGCTACAGAGTGAAAGGAGAAAGATCCCCCAGAAAGGAATTTGAGAAGAGTATTGTAAATCCTCTAACCATCAGAGTTGGCCACTCATGGAGTTGAAGAAAAGTTTACACCTTTTATTTTTTTTATTTTTAAAAGATTTTATTTTGTTTACTTATTTTTATTTATTTTTAAAGATTTCATTTACTTATTTGACAGAGAGAGAGAGATCACAAGCAGGGGGAGTGGCAGAGGGAGAAGCAGGCTTCCCGCGGAGCAGGGAGCCCGATGTGGGGCTCGATCCCAGGACCCTGGGATCAGGACCTGAGCCGAAGGCAGATACTTAACTGACTGAGCCACCCAGGCACCCCAATTTACTTATTTTAGAAAGAGCGAGAGAAAGAGAGAGCACGTGCACAAGCATGTGAGTTGGGGAGGGGCAGAGGGAGAGAGAATCTCAAACAGACTCTGGGATGAGTGCAGAGCGCAATGTGGGGCTTGATCTCACAACCCTGAGCGATCATGACCTGAGCCAAAACCAAGAGTCAGATGCTCAACTGATGAGCCACCCAGGAGCCCCAATTTTATGCCTTTTTAACATCTTAATTCTCAAACTTTTCTATTTTAAATTAATAGAAAGTTATATTCAGAATGCCACTGTTGAGATCATTTTCAAACAAGTTTAGGCACCCATTTTAGGCAATTAAGGATTGATGAGTAGTTAATAATGCTTGACTCTATAAAATTTATAAACAAGATTACCTGATTTGTAGACTGATCCCACATGTTGCCCATATTGTAGTACTTTAGACCTAAATGAAGATCAGATTCAGGCCATTGTAACCTTAGAGAAATTGACCATTGGGGAGTCATTTTTCCAGTTCACATTATTTATTTATTTATTATTTATTTAAGATTTTATTTTTTTATTTGACAGAGAGACACAGCCATAGAGGGAACACAAGCAGGGGTAGCGGGAGAGGGAGGAGCAGGCTTCCCACGGAGCAGGGAGCCCGATGTGGGGCTCGATCCCAGGACCCTGGGATCATGACCTGAGCCGAAGGCAGACGCTTAACAACTGAGCCACCCAGGCGCCCTGATCCAGTTCACATTTTTTAAAGATAAAACTGCTGTCAAACCTGAAACTTTGACATGCAAACAGTGATATTGCTGGTAAATGTCTAACTGGCTCTCAGGGGTGGGAGGAAGGGGAGCCCTGATACGTATTATTTGTTGATTCGCATAGTAAAACATTTCCATGACAGGAGAGGAAGACATGATACTGAGAAATACTGAATTGAGGAACTAAAAGAAATCACTGGCAAATATCGAAAATATTGAGGAGATGCTTTATTCTTCTCTTCCTTCTCTCCTCCTTTTTCAACTGATTACAGCTCAGAAGCCATGGGCTTAGTCTGGGAAATTCTTGTTACTAGGGTACAAGGGTATAAGAACACCTGGCTCTGGGTATCCTAAATACACCAGGTTTTGCCACTTGTCCCTGACAAAATCCAAAGGCAGAGAGATGAGTGGGGGTGAAACAAGAAAGGGATTTATTTCAGTAGAGGCCAGCACCAGGAAGACAGCAGACCAATGTCCCAAAGACTCTTTAAAGTGCTGAAAATACTTCGAGGTTTATATAAAAAAAGTGTGGGACAGAAGTCGGTGGGTGCATGTAGATGGGCAGTAAAGGTCAGGTCCATCACTGTTGAGGGGTCAATTATGTGGGATTATCACTGGCGTCAGATCAGGGCAGTTAAATTGCTTGAGGGGTAGTTTCAGTTCCCATCACGGGATGCTTTGCCCACCAAGTCTTTTGCCTGAGTTAAAAGATAAGCTGGAAAGAACTTAATGAGTTAGAAAGTATAGACGGAGGTCAAAATGGAGGTAGTTCAAGTCCTCTTTCAATTTGATCTATTTGGGGTGGTTAAAGGACTCTGAAGAACGTAAGGTGGAACTTCCTCATGTTCCGTCAACTGGGAATTTCAACTAACAGGTTAAACTTTTAAGTTAAATAAACATTGACATCAGATAAAATAATTACAAAAAGTAAAAGTGATCCAATGAGAAAATTCTAATGGGGTATAAATTTAACAAAAATAATTTTTTTTCAAAAACTGAAAGAGAATTTCAGAAGAACAAATAAAATGCTTCCCCATTCTTCCAGTCTTGAAGAGGAACTTCCTACAGAATGGGTCAACACGGGGGGCAGCTGGCTGGCTGGCTCAGTCAATAGAGCATGCAACTCTTAATCTCAGGATTATGAGTTTGAGCCCCACGTTGGGTGTAGAGATTATTAAAAAAAAACATAAAGGAAGAAAGAATGGATCAATACAGAAAATCATATATGGAGAGCTTTTATTATTTGAACAAGCCAACCGTTTGCCCCTCAAGAAAGAATTTACTGAATAATATGGCATCAGATTTTGGAAAGTGTAACTGAACCAACATGCTTTCTCTCCTTAGTGAGTCACAGATACACCAGCTGGAGTTGTCGCACGAAGTAAACTTTATTTGCAGCAAATAAGGAGATCATGGGAAATAACTTCCAAAGTTGTGACTTCCCGAGCCAGGGTGAATGGATTCCTTTTACTTAGGGTTAGGATGAATATTTAGCTGGGGAAGCCCTGTTGTTGTATGTAGAGACAGGCATAAGACCATGTATGAACCTTAAGGAAACATGCCTGTATACACATTGTATGTTATGTAAATGAGGCCTATGTTCCTCCTTGGGTGGAGACGTTAGTATTATAATGAGGTAAAGGTAGTTGCCAGTCATTCTAGAGGTCACTCCATGGTCCACCTGTGCAGGCGTGAGTCAGGGGTTAAGCTCAAACTGGTCTGGGTGATCTGGGCCAGCTGGAGGTCTTGTCAGGGTGGTCCCATGGCTGGAGAGGTGGTTTCAGTTTCCAGTTGCCTGAGTTAAGAGATAAGCTGGAAAGAAGAGCTTAAAGACGGGCTCTTGGGTGGCTCAGTCGTTGGGCGTCTGCCTTCGGCTTGGGTCATGATCCCGGGGATCCTGGGACCCAGCCCCTCATCAAGCTCCCTGCTGGGTGGGAAGTCCCCTTCTCCCTCTCCCACTCCCCCTGCTTGTGTTCCCTCTCTCATCTTTCTCTCTGTCAAATAAATAAATAAAATCTTAACAACAACAAAAAAAAGAAGAGCTTAAAGAAAAATGTGGGACAAAGGTTGGTAGGTACAGGCAGGTGGGCAATAAAGGTCCCACCTGAGGTCTAGCTGGTGACAATGACAATTCCAGGGCAGAATAAGTCCAGGTGTTCTATGGGTAGGACTCAAGCACCTGGAAAAAATATCCCCAAACCAATCATCTCTAGTCCCATTTGGACAAAAATCCTGATCTATAGGAGGCTTATAAATTCTAGGGACTACTCAGGCTTTTCCTTTCAAATATATTAAATAGTTTTGACTATTTGTTGGGGCGCCTGGCTGGCTCAGTCGGTTAAGCATCTGCTTCAGCTCAGGTCATGATCGCAGGGTCCTGGGATCAAGCCACACATGGGGCTCCCTGCTCAGTGGGGAGTCTGCTTCTCCCTCTCCCTCTGCCCCTCCCACCCCTGCTTGTTCTTTTTCTCTTTCTCTCAAACACATATCTTAAAAAAAATAGTTTTGATTATTTTCAAATGTAATCTTTACCAAAATATTACCTCTATGCTCTCTTTAGGTTCATTCATTCATCCAGCAGTATTTATGGAGTAGATACTATGTGTCAGACATGGGGTGGGTGGAGTCTTAGGTAAATGATGGGGTTATTAAGCAATTAATGAACGGGGCAGTATCCCATCTAGCAAGTAGAGGGGAGCTCTAAGGAGTGGTACTAAATGGAAGGTTTTTATAGGAAGGAAGGTGGGGCAAGAAAATTCTTAGCAAAAGAAAAGAAGTGTTCCAGGCAAGGTCACTTTCCCTTAGGGAAAAAGCAAGGGGTCTAATCATTCAGATTACCTCATCTTCCTTTGGGGAATGGAGAAGGCCCATGTGACAGATTACCTCATTGGTACTAATCAAAGAATTCCTGACTGACTGGGTAAGTCATTTCTGGGGGAGATCAATGTAATGTATATAGATACCATATTTAGTAAAATTGTCAATGAGTTTTTTTCAGTGCTATGGTGAATAGTTTTTCCGGAATTTGGATAGATGTGAATCAGATATTACAGTACTGATTATCAGATAAATTTTAGAATTTGGGGAAAAAAAACTAAAGGCAAATTAGTGATATGGTGCTAAATGTCTTTTAAGTACAATGTTGTTATCGCAAAGTTGTTTTACCTTAGAATTGTCCTATGGCTTTTTAATCACTTTTTATATGAGAAAGACATTTCCTTCCCCTTCGTTAAAAAGTAAGATTTATTTAAACTCAGTGTTCTAGAAACTGGAAAGAATTTTATTTCTGGCTGGTGCAACTCATGATACAGAGTTGCTCGTTTTTGTTTTGTTTTTTTTTCTCATTAGAAAAGTATTTAGATATTTCTTACTTAAAAAAAAAAAAATCCCAACTTTGTTGGGATAAATTTGCCAAATTCACATTTCTAATGAAATTTACCTCTTTGCCTCTCTGAAGCAAAAATACTGGAAATTTGTCTCTCTGAACTTAATAGCTTAAAGCTAATGCAAAAGGAAAAAGTACAACCAAGAGACTAGAGTCTGTCTAGTCTCTGGGTTAGATCCATGCTTAAAAATCAGCTCCTGTCCACAGCCATTATTCTACTTCTGAAGTCTTGTTTGCTTTTCCTTTCAGAATGGACTCAATGCTCTCCACCTGGCTGCCAAGGAGGGCCATGTGGGCCTGGTTCAGGAGCTGCTGGGAAGAGGGTCCTCTGTGGATTCTGCCACTAAGGTAATATTCATACTGGGAGAATTTATTTGGAACAGAGGAAATGATTTAAAGTTGCAGAGATTTGCTGGGACACCAAGATTCTTCACAATGCAGAACTGAAATTGAAACTCTTATTACTGAACTTTGCAGAGAGTTGGAATTGGTTCATTTAGGGATTTATCAAACATGAGACTAAAGAATTCTATGCACCTGGTTTCCAATATTTTTTCTTTTTTCTTTGGTTCCCAGAGAGAGTAGCTTGATATAATCCTCTGTAGACGTAGCACCTATTTTCCTAAGGTTAATTCAATTAAAAAAAGTAAATTGATGTAGTAAACTTCTCAGTGGAAATGGACAAGTAATTTTCATGCTTTAATTAAGTTGTTATATCTTTTAGTATATTCATTTAACTTGGTAAGAGAATATACAGAATCTTTTATACTGTAATGGAAAAGAGATTTGGGATCATGGATTGAATTATTGGGAAAATTAGATTTTGTCATTATAATGTGTGTATGTAGAGAAATTGGACTCATTTTTAAGGAACTGTCCAAGATGTTTGATATACTAGAAGCTGGTGTTTTTTGGTTGATATTTGTTTTACTAAAATATATTTGAACCTTGTCTTTGGGGAATCATTTCAGAAACAAAAGATATTTTTTTAAAAATATCATCAGTGGTGACAAATCTTTGTCTTTAGAAGGTAAAATTTTAATTTGGAGCGAAACAGTAGCCAGTCAGAATCAAGCCTGCTGACCAGGGCTGGAGTGTGACAATATGGTTGTGAGAGATGCAGAGATGCTGCAGGCCCTCAAGCCTCCATCTGGGGCATTATTCTGATCAAGGATAGACAAAAAGAGTGAATAAATGAGGAATATGGCCAGTTAACCTGGATTTCTAACACCTCATGCAGGCATAGTTGCCAAAATGTAGACTGGCCCTGCTCACAATAGACAGCAATTCTAGTGGAAATTTAAAAACAAAAACAAAAGCTCTCTGGCAATTCCAAAGAAATGTTAAAATACAAGTTTACCATAGGCAATAAATGGTCACACACACGCACATGCACACAAATCCCAAATTTGATTCAATAGGAACTGAGTCTTTCTTTTTAAACACCTCACCATAATTGTGAAGGCTAGAAAAGGAAAACACTGTTATGGGAGGCTCAGTGTTTTGATGGCGGACAATTATCCCTTCCCAAGGTGGGCTACTATCTTGACAGAATGACAGACTTTAACCACTTGAAGTAATCAGCAAAATTGAAAGTGACTGTACATTTGATTTCTACAAAATTTGGAAACCTCTAACATTTTCTATTCTGTTTCTCCAAAACAGAAGGGAAACACTGCTCTTCACATTGCATCTTTGGCAGGACAAGCAGAAGTTGTCAAAGTTCTTGTTAAGGAAGGAGCCAATATTAATGCCCAGTCTCAGGTATTACATTCAGATTTTCTCTTGTGTAAATGAATTCAAATTAGAACAGCTTTGTGAAACTGATTTAATGGGTTGAGCCAGCTGTTGGGTAGATAGATTTACTATAAATACTGCTGTTATTTATTTCAGCCAATTATTTTATTAACTCATGCAACGATATTTCTTACTTCTTTGATGTATCATGATCTCCCTCTAAATATAACTGAAAATTTGACAACTGTGGTCTCTCATTGGCTCTAAGTGCATTAAAAAAGAATATAACGTGGTTGTTTTCCACAATGACAGTGACATCTGTGAAATATGAATTATTCATGCAAGTTCTATGTTGCACTATCAAAGTATTTTCTCTCCTTAAATTTTAAACATTCTCAGAAGATTAGCATTCCAGTAGGAAATCTGCTATGAAGTGGAAATTACACTAATTACCTCACACCCCAAATATGGACTTTAAAAAACTCCTGAAGGAAACAGGAAAATTCGTGACCCACAGCCTTATGATGCATGTAATAACAATAAACTGGATCCCTATTTCCGGAAATGAAAAAATATTGCTTTGCCCAAAGCCTTACTCTTGGTATCTATTATGTATCTATGTAGACACTGAGGTGTATATCTTTATAAGTTCATTTCTTCTTTCTCATTTTTAAAGTTTTTAGCCTTTCTGAGATCACAGGCCATGCTATAGGGGCTATTGGCAAAATAAACCAGTTCCTCTCTGTCTATTCTTTGGGATAATCTCACCAGCTTGCTTTTGAAGGCCTTTGTGTAGGAATGTCTCTACCTATTTAGTTCATTCATTGATCATGTAGACATGGCTCTGGAGGTATAAATGGCATAAGTTCTGGACTCATAAGATACTACAGGGCAAAAGTTAGAATCAGCCCTATTTTCTTTGACTTTGATTATAGGGAAGAACCAGTTGAAATTATGACAGACAGGACATTATTTATTTTTATTTCTGTAATAGCATACTATTTAAATAACCACATTTTTTTTTAAAACCCAAATTACATCTCTACTTTAACATTTGTTAAAAATATGCCATATCCTAAAAACTTCACTAAATGAACAATTTTTTTTAAAGATTTTATTTATTTATTTGAGAGAGAAAGAGAGTGAGAGAGAGAGAGAGAGGGTGCATGAGAGAGGGGAGGGGCAGAGGCAGAGGGAGAAGCAGACTCCCCACTGAGCAGGGAGCCTAACTCAGGATCATGACCTGAGCTGAAGGTAGACACTTAACTGACTGAGCCACGAAGGCGCCCCAAATGAAAAAAATTTGTAAAATTGGTACCATCTGTAAAGAATTCCCATATATTCTATAAAGTATAATGGCATCTTGGGCTTAGAGACAGAGGTCTTGCAAAGGATTTTACTGCTCTAAAGGGATTAAAACCTTTTCTTCAGAATAGCAAGAGAACATCTTTTTGCTCTAGAGCAAAGGTTCTCAAATTTTGGTGGCCTCATAATCACCTGCAGGGCTTGTTGAAACCCATGATTACGGGCCCAACCTCAGAGTTTCTGATTCTGTTCTGGCATGGGACCTGAGAATTTTCATTTCTCACAAGTGCTCACATAATGCTGACACTGCTGGTTCAGGAACACTTTGAGAACCCCTGTTTTAGCGAGTGTAAGAGAAAAAACTGGGCATAAGGACGTTGCAGTAAGATTCACTAACTATAGACCTAACCACTTGCGTAAATCAAGAGTTTGTGTACGGGAGCGCCTCAGTGGTTCAGTCGTTAAGCATCTGCCTTCAGCTCAGGTCATGGTCCCAGGGTCCTGGGATCGAGCCCCGCATCGGGCTCCCTGCTCCGCAGACAGCCTGTTTCTCCCTCTCCCACTCCCCCTGCTTGTGTTCCCTCTCTCGCTATCTCTCTCTCTGTCAAATAAATAAATAGAACCTTAAAAAAAAAAGTGTGTACTTAAGAAGCATGGAAACGAAAGCCTGGTCAAGTTCAATTGCCCATAGGAGGTTTCTTTTAATGGAAAGTTCACCTGCTAACTGTTAGTGCTGTTAGTATCTATAAAAAGAGTTTAGTTACTTTTCTCAAAATGACTAGTTGAACATTGTGATTTTGTAAAAGTTGACAGTAGCAAATTTGGCAAGAAAAATGCTTGTTAAAATTTCTATCAGTTATTATACTGTGATTATTGGAAATTTATATGCTTTGGAGATTTTTCAAGGAGAACTAGCTAAAACCATTTAATTGGTAATTTGCTTTCAAGAGTCGAGCTCATTCTGTATAGTCATAATCATGCCAGTTTATAACAGATCCTACAGGAAGATTTATATTGTCATTAAGAGATTAAAGTAATCTTTATTTGTATTGTATTTAATTAGCTCAGTTTAAGATTCATATATTGTAGGGAATCCTGACAAATAGCTTCAAACTGGTTTTTATTTTGTGAGAAAGTTTTAGATGGAAAAAAAATTAATAATTAAAATTTAGGGTGTTTTTCTAAATGACTAAGTGATTTGATAAGCCCTATGACATTATTTACTATATTGAATTTAGGTGGCCCTCACTACCAATTAACAAAAAATATTGCTTAAAATATAATTTAAGGATTGAAATTAAGATACAGGAATTTATATAAAACAGATTGATTATTTTGTTCCTATGTGTGAACAAGTCTCAAAGGCACAGTTTCAAGGACCATTGAGAGAGGATATGAGTGCTTCATGCCTGATTCTCATTAGTCTTGTCTTGTTTAAGATACAGATTTCTTACAGGGTGACAGTGGACCTCAGGTGGATGGGTAGGACCATGCTCATGGTAGAATCGGAAAAGGTCATAGGAATACCAAATGCTCAAGATCAATTCTGAATTTTACACTCAAATTATACCTTCTATATCTTTCCAAGAACATAATGCAAGGCAAATGCAGGATAGTCTGTTATTATAGGAACGTTGATAGCTGCATAGTATTTTGCCTTTGACAAACTTCTGAGTTATTTGGAAATGGGCCACTAAAATTATTGAATTAAGAAGGTAGAAAGTTTTCTGGGAAGCTCAAAGGAATAAGTGCTCAGTAAACATTTACAGGTCTCATAGGTTACGGAGAGGTATACATCTGTGGATTTTTCTGCATTCTCTACCTAAACTGTAAAATCCATGGGAGGCTTACCTTCACATAACACAGTGCCAATTTTGGTAGGCACAGTTCTTAACTCATGAAGAATTCCAGAATACCAGCAGAAGCAATTTAAGCATTTTAAGTAGAATTATGTGATCAGTAAAATAACCATCAACCGATGTTTAAGTTTCTGTGCTCAGCAGTGGTGGCAGTATGGTCTCAACTGAGTCAATTCTCAGTATGATTTTAAATATTGCTCAGACCATGTAGCTCTCTGGCTTGGTTCTTTGCTCTCCTGGATTTGGTGGCATGGAGATCTCATTAAGACCTCCATGAAAGCTGTTTTGGTGGAATAATGAGGCTGGAAGTCAAATTAGAATGATTGCAGGAATGCTATTTGCATTGAGGATGGTTGCTTGCTTTCTGACAATCTCTACTCTTAAATCATCTTTACTAGGCATATTAACATCTTCTAAACCGTCCTACATAAGTAATGCTGGGGTGCTTCCTAGATATTTGTACTGGCATTTATTTGTCACTTTTATACTCCATAAACTTATTAGACTCGGAGATACAACTTTTACTTAATTAATTAATTTATTTAAGATTTTACTTATTTATTTTAGGGAGAGAGAGAGTGCGAGTGTGCAAGCCGGGGTGGAGGGGAGGGGCAGAGGGAGAGGGAGAGAACCTCAAGCAGGCTCTGCACTGAGTGTGGAGCCCAGTGTGGGGCTGGATCTCACGACCCTGAGATCATGACCTGAGCCGAAACCAAGAGTTGGACGTTTAACCAACTGAGCCACCCAGATGTTCCAGAGATACGACTTTTAAAAGCATTGTTCAAATTATATATTATAAAAGAAACTTTGAAAAAAAATTTTGAAAAGACTGTCAGAGTAATGAGTTCCTTTAAATTTTTGTAGCACTTTTTGCCTGATGATATTTGCCTACCTCAGGTTTATTTTTTGTAATGTATATCTACAGTTTCTTCAAGGTGGTACATTTCTTGGGAGCAGATAATTTTTCTCACATTGCTTTATATTTTTAGGATTTGACGTAATTCCTTGCACATATATGGACTGGAGGCTAAATATATGCATGTATATTCTTCCTGTGTAAAAATAAGCTTCATTGTGTATTCCAATCATTCTTAACAGTAGATATTAATAATAGTACAATAAATAACATTGACTGCCAGGCACTATCTCCAATGCCTTGTGTACATTACCTTGATCTTCATTTACTCTGCCATTATCAATGACAGCCTGAGACAAAGATAATTCAATACTTGCTCACAATCTTCATCCCTGGACAAAGCTGCTTTTCATAGCTCCTATAACAGTTGTACGTTCACTATAGACACCATAGAACAGTTTTTATAATTCTTTTTTCTTCTGGCCCAAACCCTATTAAGTTCCAAGTAAGCAGGTTTTCCTGAAGTAGCATCCATGAGGAAGGTTTAAGGCGAAAGTTTTCCCCTTAGTGTTTTTTGTGAACTATAAATGCTATAGGTCTGCAAAAATGTTCAAAACATGAAGAGATTTTGTTGTTGCTGCCAAGGAAATCTAGCCCAAGAAATTTCCCCTGTTTAATTTTCTCTACAATAAAAAGTGACTTTTTGTTTCTCACACAAGACTATTTTTCCTTTAGATTTTTATTATAGTTTCTAATGTAAAATCATTAAAATCAGAATGTCCCTTGTAATAAAAGTTACTTTAAAAATATCTATTTGGTTTTTTTTGTTGTTGTTCTTACTTGGCAAACTGGTTTATGATTTGACTACAATAATAAAAAAAAAGCACACTGGATTCTAGAATATGTAATATCTCCATACAGCAGAAACTAATTGAAATCGTAGAACATGGGTACAGTAAAACTTGTCAACCATAGCTTTCTGACTATCTTTTACCTTATAAAATGGGGCCTGGTATGTTTGAGTTCCATGATAGTTATAGAGAGAAAGGAAAATGTGATTTCATTAGAAGAAAGGACCAAAAATACCCAGAAGACTCTTTAAGAAGTTTGTGGAAGTATGTGTCCCGGGAGCTAAGTGTGGGTTGGAATAGATTCCAGATGCCACCAAATTACAACCCCATAGTAATACCTTATGCTCAGCCTCTTAATTTTAAAGTGTATTTTTATGTGTTATTTGATCTCATTTTATCTTTACAATGATGTGAATTAGCAACAATTGCTCTCATTTGGATATAAGGAAAATTGAGGCACAAGCAGGAAATCTAAGGTCTCGTACCACCTTAGTGATGGAGTCACAAACCCAGGGCCATTTGGAATAGACACCTTCCTTCCAATAATCTACATAGTTCACTGGTTCCTTTTAAGCTTTCTCTACAATTTCTACCTCTTCTGGGGGAGGTTCACGGCAGTACTTAGCTCCCACAAGAGTCAGGTCCCTGGCTTAGATGCAACCCATTCTTTCCGGGTCTAATTGCTCAGATGCTGGGAATAGCTGAAAGCATTCCGCAAAAGGTGGGCATTGGCAGGTAAAAGGGATTCATGTACACTGGGACACCTATCCACAGTTGGGACTTTTTCAGTCAGTCATCCATTCTCTTAGAGTGTTCTTTTACCAAACATAATTCTTAACACAATGGAAGACTTAAATATACTTTCTGAAGTTTAGTTTGTGTTGTCTTTTTAATATATTTTTCTTATCAATGTTTGCATTGTTCTGCTTTTTTTTTTTGAACTTTCCTGTGTTTCAATATCATGAGGATTCTAGAAACAGTTTTTTTTCTTTTCATCTTATTTTATTGGTGAGTGAGTCCAAATAACATATTCTGATTTGGTATTCTTCATACCATATTTTACTGTAAATTTACTTGTATTTTTCTTGAATCCTTTTGCTTATTTATGTTCACTACTCTTTGTTCTTTCAATCCTGGAAATTTCATTCCAAAAAGACTTTCCTATTTGTAACACTACATGATTAGACTTATTTAGCTTTTAGTTTTTAGACCATGACCATTAATGCCAGCTGCAGGATTACATGACCATTAATTATACCCCCAGAATTTAAGGGGCACATATGCCCACTATATGCAATGATAACTATCTTGTGCAGGTGTAGCTTCCAATAGTTTTTTCTTCATTGGCCCTCACCCATTGTCACAAGTAATTTGAATTGGGCTGTGAAGAGGAAGAAAACCTACACAGTTGGCCAGCATACCCATTACACTGAATTGCTTCCATATGGCCATGGAGCCATCCCTGGCTCTCAAAACAAAAACCCATAATGGAACATTACGTTCAGTCACTCACACACACACACACACACACACACACACACACACACACACACACACACACTGCATAAAATGGGATCCAGGATCACAGAGTAAAAAAAAATTGTTTTGTTTTCAGCATTTTTTTTTCTCCAAATATATACATGTGGTTCTTTTTTAATAAGGATCTTGGTTATTTTAATTAAGAAAATTATTGTAACGTAAAATCTCTGAAGTTAAGGTGAAAGCATGTACTTGCATTTGACCAGGGATAAGAAAGATCTTAGGACACTAAAAGCTAATAAAATAAAGTCTAATCATGTTTGTGTTACAGAGCCTTTTTGACTCTGAAAATCAGTTTACTGGGTGATTACACATTTGCGAGTGCATCTGTTGTTCCTCAGCATTCCAAGTTAAACAAAGGAAGTATGCTTTCTCCAATTCCCCATTCTCTGATATGTTTAGAGAAATGATGAGAATTGACGTCTTTAAAATTTTGCATAAAATGGAATTATTATCTCACATTCTAGTAGAATTTCAACATTAAAAGTACTAGTCTGTTCACAGACACACATACACACATCTGAAACGACATGATAATATTTTCATTTGCAATAAAATAAAGCAATTTTCCAGTTTTCAAAGAAAATTAATACATGCATATTTTGCCTTTATAAGTTCGTTTATCTGGGGACAGGTGGTGTGAAAGGTTGAATGCTCATTATCAGTTTGTCCTGAAATTTGAATGAAGTAAGACATAAACATCATTGAATCTAAATCTATGGTAGATGTCCCATTTATTTATCACTTCAGAAGCCTTTCCATATCCACTATTATTGTATTTTAAAGGAACTACATTTGTAGAAAGGTAAGGCTTGTAGGGACAAGAATAAAATGGCTAAGATGGCTCTACATTTCTCTTAATAGAAATCGAGTTCAAATTTCATACAGAAGACCCTTCTTTTTCTATCCCTCAGAGTTAAAGTGGAGGATAGGCAACTTTGGCAGCAAATAGTTAAAATAGTATCGTAGCACTTCTTACCTCAGCTCTTAGAGCACAGTGTATATGGACCACAGCAGCTAAGATGCTAGGAAGACCTCAAAGCAATGATCCTTCCAGGCAAAGATCACAAAACAAAACAAAAATGTGAAAACATGACACTAAATAAACTAAATAAAACTTGCCAATAGAAAATTATTGGGAGTAATCATTCACTCCCTCCCCCACCCCCTCCCTCACTCAGCAGGTATTTGTGTATTCAACGTGTGCTCACTAATATTTGCTAGAGAATACAAAGATGGGGCTGGGAGTGGGGGAGACCTGAGGGAGTGATGGTTGGATTGCTTTCTGTTGTTTTTTTTTTAACTCATAGACAATATTATTTTTTAGATCTATTTTTTCCCGCTTCAGTGAAGTATAACTGACAAAATTGTAGGGCATTTGAAGTGTACAGTGTGGTAAGTTGATATATGTATGCATTGTAAAAGGAAGCCAGGTTAATTAACATGTTCATGGCCTCACATGTATCTTTATTTCGCTTTCCCTCTCTCTCTCTCCCATGAGAACATTTAGGTTCTCTTGTAGCAAATTTCAGTTGTACAGTACAGTGTTGTCAACTGTACAATCATCATGTTATACATTAGATTCTCAGAAGTTATTCATCCTATAACTGAAAGTTTGTATACTTTTACCAGCCTCCCCCTACAAACCTGAAAGTTTGTATACTTTTACCAGCCTCCCCCTACAAACCTGAAAGTTTGTATACTTTTGCCAGCCTCCCCCTCACCCCATGTCCCCAGCCCCTGAGAACCATTTTTGTACTTTCTGTTCCTGTGAGTTCAATTCTTAAAAAAATAGATTCCACATATAAGTGATACCATGCAGTATTTATCTTTCTCTGTCTGGTTTATTTCACTTAGCACAATGCCCTCCAGGAACTGTTTTCTTACAAAAAGGAATTAACATAAAAATCAGGGGAAGCAGAGATGCAGTGTGCTATGGGAGAATGAAATAGTACAGGCAAGAGGCTAAAAGAAATCTGGAAGCTGAAACATGAAAAGGAAATGAGGTATAGCGGAGACTGAGAGACAGAATCAGATCCTGCAGGACTCTGTGAGCCATATTAAGGATTTTGTTTTAAGATGTTTATCCTAAGCCCAGTAAGGACGTAGAGGTGAGAGGTAGAAAAAGATGAGATGGGGATTTTGAAAAGATCCCCCCTGGTGCAGTCTGGAGAACTATAAAAGGGGCATCATCATAATAGAACCTCCCTCCTAGAGGTTATGAGAATTGAATTAGTTAATCCATGTAGAGCACTTCGAACAATGCCTGGCATAAGAGCTCAATGAATGTCATTGTTAATAGATCCAGTGATAGCTCATTTGTGCAAGAGCACAACTCTGCATGTCCACTACTCCCTGTAGCACAGAGGAAATAGCAACCAAGTCAGCTCCTTGATATAGGTTAAGAGGTTGCTACTACAAATGAAATCTAGAGCTCCTATGACTGGGTTTTTTCACATGCTTTTTGGAACAGTGTCAGTTTGGCTGCATGAAATTGCATTATCCTAAACACAGATGCAATAGTAACTTAATAGTTTAAGTAATTCAGCAGTGAGGACATTTAGAACATAGACATTGATCACCTAGAAACATATGCAGCTTCAGATTAATGGATAAAATAAGAGACTTCTCATCTCAGATATCTATGCTGGGTGGCAAAAATTGAAGTACAACTAACAAAATATGGTTTTAACCAAGTATTATTTTTGAAAATCACTTTCAGAGAGTAATCCGAAATGTGGGAAATTCTACATAGAATATCATAAACCAAGAAAGTATTGTTTATATTTACTTAGGGTAAAATAGTAAAAAGATTTTTGAAGTGTCTAAAATATAGTATTAGCATACCTTAGAACAAAATATCAATGAAGCTAGTGTACAAGTTGAAGTTGTAGGAAAACAACTTTAAATTGCTGTTAAAAAAACATCTGATGATCTTGATAGATCTGGGCTGGTTTTCTTTAAATATGAAGTACCATTCTACATTTTTTATTTGGGCAATTTCTTTTCAGGACTAATGGTAGTAACTTTATGGGTCATTTTAGTTCTCTATTACAGACATTTTTATGCCCAATATTTTAATATTATTTTAAATGATGTATTTAATATGTATTCAAATTAATAGATTAACATTTATTTTTAATAACTTAAATATCAGGAATATCAGGCTACTTCCCGAGGAAATATACAAAAAGCATTGCAAAAATACTTAGACTGATAAGATATTAGAAGTATTCTCATTAAAGCCAGGAACAAGAAAAGGATTCTTGTTAGTGATACTATCAACATCATGTCCAAGCCCTAGCCAATTTAATAAGATAAGAATATGAATGGAAAAGGAAAAGACAAAAATGTTGTTTTATATAGAATATGTGATTATTTAGATAACCCAAAAGAATCTGCCAATCAGCTATTTTTACATAACTAATTTATTAAAGGCCTACTGCCTGCGTAATTCTATCCTATGCACATCACAGACTTGCACTTTCATGGTCTTTGGCTAAGATTTTCTTCAGCCTAAAAGTTGAAATGAATTATTCTTTTAAAAAGGTAATACAAAGACAAAGTAGTAAGTTCCACATCTAAAACTGGTAGATCAGCACATTCAATATTCTATATAAAATTGGATTTTTGAGGCACAGGTTAAAACTTCATTAGAGTGTGCTTGCATGACCGACTTCAACTGTATTTTCTGCTCTTTTCAAATCATTGGGAAATACTTTTTATTTAATGATTTTAAAAGGTCACAAAATCATACTGAAAGTATGTATGTTTGGTTTGCAAATAGTAGCCCTTTAAAATTTTGGATTTTTAGGAATTGAAACACATGTGAACCAAATGTCATCAAAAGATGTTTATTAACTATCTGTCTGAACATAACCTGGTCCAGTATTTTATACTGTAACCCTTTAATTTTTTAAGTTTGAATAACATAAATTGACTTGAAGATATGAATAACAGTAAATATAAGCAGCAGAATAACACCTTGACATTAAATGCAAATCAACAAAGGCACATCTTTTCAGGAGAGCAAGATAAAGACATCACTAAGTGGGGACAAACATGGAAGCAGGGCAAATTCCACTCTGGAATAAGAAAAGAAAGGCAATAAAACATGTTTACGTAATCCACTACACACAGAGATACAGACTTCATAAGAGATTCTATAGCGGTTAGGAGCCCTACCCTATCACCTAGTATTTGTGTTACCTTGGGCTTTTCACTTAACCTCTCAATGACTCCATTTCCCCATCAGTAAAATAGAGATACTAGTATTTACTCCACAGGGTAAATATGAAGATTAAATGGGTTAATACATATGAGCGCTAGAACAGTGCCTGGTCTATAATAAATGTAATACAAATGTTAGCTTTTATCTTAATTATTAGATATAATGGTTTAGCTACTTAAATTATTGAATAAGTAATACATGGTTTAGACCATAAGTTAAATCAGGTTAAATTTTAATTAGTTAATCTGTTATTTTGGCTGATTGTCCGTTGGAGGTGAGAAATCATTATGTTCCGGAGGTGGTGGTAGAGAAAAGATTATACAGATTTCTATCTTTAGTGATAGAAATATGTAACTTGTCCTTGATATAACATAGATTTGGAATAAAGGACATGCAGCTGAATGATTAGAAAAAGCACTTGCTACAAAGAGCAAGAAAGAAAAATGACTATATTCATTGAACACATACCATATGCCAGGCACTGTTGTTCTACCCACTGGGGATGTAACGGAACAATCTTTGCTTTATTAACTTTTGGTCGCTAAAACATCCAAATTTAAAAGCATCACTTTTCTTGTGTGTTTTGTGTTTTCTCTTCTAATAATCTTTTTATTTTCTGTTATTTTAACATAACTTCCATTTTTAATCCCAGTATTTATTTAACAAATTTACTTAAATATGGTTTAATAAAGGAATAAGCTGTTCTTCGTGTCTTACACATGAAAAACACATTTTGAAGGCTGAAGATAAAGGATTGCTTTACTTAGAAAAATCCTTATTTTTTCTATTTCAACTATTAAACCAGGCTACTCTCCCTATGTTTTCTTAGTATATTTCAAGTCCCAGCCTCTTACTGTATTGCGTTACATGAGAAGCAGGGAATTTTTGGCCAAACTATCTCATTACTAATATTTGTCATAATCTTTCAATGTATGGAGAAAATTGTTAAAACAATGTAAATTTTCATAAACTGTTTACCAATTTTTTGTCACTTCCTGATTTTATAGTTAGAAACTGAGGCCAAGCTATCAGATACCATCAGCAATCTCAGACAAGATAAGCTTTCTCAAATAGTACAGTTTTTACCATCAGAAAAGGGAAGAACTATCTACTGATGGATTAAATTCTAATTTTAGACCTTTAAAGGTGCTTCTATCTAAACCACCTGATGCTGTACTTACATGATTTAGTAAATACTCACTTGCTACCAAGAAAGGATAAGAATTCTGTTCCACGGCAATGACGATACCTTAAGAACGCAAACGAGGAACTATTCCTTTCTGCAGTCAGAGCTATTAAAATATCATCATTTGAATGCATAATAGTAATTGCTATCTCAGCGGGCATGACAATTGTGGGCATGCATGCTCCAGAAAACACATCTGACAGATCAACCTCGTTGGTTGTGTCTGGGTACATTTTGGAGACAATTTATCCAGGCAGAACTATCAAAAAATATTTTTGTCCAGAATTTTTATTGGGAGGATAAAGAGTATATACGGCATACTTATGTATTTTTATGGGTGAGCTTTGAGGGGTAACGTTTTCCCTCAGAATTATTTGGGTACAAATTGTAGTTTCTCTATTTTGAGATCAAAAGCTCTGCACCCAGCTTTTAAAGCAGATCGAACATTTTGAAGGAAAATGTTGCTTATAGGTACCTGTAGGTTGGAGTCAGCCTCTGTCTCCGTAAGGATATGTCACACAGTTTTCAGGAGCAGCGTGAATCAACCTGGCCACCTTATATTCTAATTAGAGTTTATTTTCCTGGATAAGAACTCTCTCTCCTTTCCATGACGATTCTTTCCATGACATGTAAGTACCTAAGAGAACTCTTCCAAGGAAAAACCTCAGGCACATTTAGACAACCAACTTCTGTGTATTCTCTGTCCCTTGTATGAAATCAAGAGTCTAGATGGCAATCAGCAAGTTTCTGTTTTTCAAAAATATGACAATTCCCATCATCTATTACATTTTCCTTATTTCCATGGCTGCCAAAATCCAGAAGTTTAATTATTGCACCTAGCTCGTTCTGGGTTTTGCTCATCTCCACTAGACCTCTGCAGCCAGTTTGTTTATGTCTGCTTTTATAGCCTTATCTTCACTATGGATATATATGCTAACTATACATATAGACAAAGTGGTTTTTTTTAAAAGATTTTATTTATTTATTGAGAGAGAGAGAGAAAGAGAGAGCGTGAGAGCAAGGAGAGCATGAACGGGGGCAGGGGAGAGGAAGAAGCAGGCTTCCTGCTCAGCAGGGAGCCTGACTCTGGGCTCACTCCCAGGACCCTGAGATCAGGACCTGAGCCAAAGGCAGACGCTTAACTGACTGAGCCACCCAGACACCCTTCTATACAAAGTGTTTTAAGTAACCTTAAATCCTCTGTGAATAGGATTAGATATGATTTTATTTCAAGGTATAAATTATTTAAAAAGTGCTACAAAGGACACTAAACCTGGGCATGTGACCGAGTGGTTCATGTGCTCTCTGTGTGAATTTTTGGATCATTACATTGACAATATTCATTCTTTGAGGTTATATCTTTGGCAAGTTGTGAACTAGAACTTGTGTTAAGCAGCTGTTAAATGTTGAGTATATCACTTGGGACTGGTTATTTTAATGGATCTATTTCCTTTTGTGGTCATGGTCTCAACACTATTCTAACTCCCTAGCAACTTTCAAAAGAGCTCAGAGAAGGGCAAATCAGCACACACCAAAACTCACACTTAGTAAAGGAAAAGTTCTATACTAAGGCTTTTGTTGCCCTTAAACTACTCTGTTTCTCAAATGTTACTGAACCTGTGTATATCCCTAAAACCTTGTTTTAATTTCTATTGGTATAATATTTATGGTATAATATGAATGAAACTTTGGTTATCCCTGTTAATATTAGAAAAGAGGCAAGAATAGCATTATAATTCTGACCACTTTTGAGTGACTGAAAAAACTTGCAGCAAATATTTTGCAGAGAAAAGGGAACTTTTACTTTGAGAAATTAAAAAACAATGCTTGAATCCTAATGGAGTGCGTCCATGGGTTTGTGTGTCCACACGCTCTCAACTATGTTTTAATTTTTAAATTGGAATACCAAGTACTCCAATCATTAAATGGTAGAAAGGACTGACATTGTTAAAAGAAGCAATAACTTAATTTCATTAACTATTGAGACTTTCTAGATGCATGTTACTAGGCAATAAAAAAATGTATGATTACCTTTGATATTTATTAACAAAGCTAAGCTGACTAGTTGCACCTGTTAACAGCATTATAAATGTGGCTTTACATAAGTCGGTCCTAATGAACCATTTAGTGTTTTGATATTACATGTGCTTTTAAAGACTTGGAGCAGCACTTTATTTTCTCAAAGACAGTTGGTTAGAAGTAAGAAACCTTTTTGGTAATCATTAACTTAAAAATTTTTTTTAATAATGAGAGAAGTAAAAGAGTTATAGCTTATTTTGAGTATTTTATTATGGAAAGTCAAAACTCTTTGACCCTGATTATGCTAATCAACTTCAAAATGATAAAACAATAACAAATCAAATTAGTACGATGGCTTAATTAAAAATAATTATTTCAGGTTTATGGATCTTACTCTGTTAGGGGAAAATAAAAACACCCTACAGTGATTGTTATTGACTTAATTTTCTTAATATCATGGGCCTATACACAGCAGTCAGTATTTTTTCTTTAGGAGATGACACATTTCCTTTTGCTTCTAAGCTACTGGGTCATTTATGAATTTGCTCAAAAATACACATTTTTAAAACAACTGCTAAAAAGCCGAGCAAATGGCATTAGAGATTTATAAAAATATATATAAAGACATGAACCTAGTAGTCTATGTTGTTCAGTAATTTGGAAGTTTGGAAAAACTTAATTAAAATATATCAGGAAATTAAATTCTACCCAATTTCAATATTCAAATATTAACTTTATGTTAAAGTTTCATCTCTCATATTGAGACATTTTCATTGCTTCTGTAGAGATTAGTCAGGGCACAACATCTGCAAATTTAATTTTAGCTTTTATCATTAAAATTATTACATGTACAACATAACAGCAGTCTTATGGATTATTGTAAAATTTTATGTGATATAGTAAGAGAGCATTTAATCCAGTGATAGATAAACTTGCCATTTCTGTCAATGACTTAAGTGAAAGTCAGCATTATATATGCAGAAATAACAATGGAAGAAAACCTACCACTGAATACCTTATTTTGTTTGCCCCTCACACAGAAAAAAAATATTTTAAAATCTCTTCTCTTGGAAGAGAAAATCTATTTCCTTACTGAAAATAACCCACCTGTTATTTTGTAGTTTAACCTTATTCTTAAAAATTGATTTTATACTTTTTCTGCAGATGTATATCAGGGTTACTAAAAAAAACATATTTTTAACGTAATAGTAAATTCTGCTTTTAATACTTTCATTTCTGTGAAATACTTTTTGATATTCCAGATTACCAGGAAAATGCTTCATTTTAAACAAATGACAGTAGGATAAGCTATATTTTAGTATAGATGCCTGTATCAACTAGAATGTCTTCAATTGCAAGCAAGAAAAAAACTTACTTTGTACTCGGGTAATTAAAAAAGGAACTTTCTTGGCTTTCATGAATACAAAGTTCAAATAGGTAAGGTAAACTCCAGTAGTATATTGGTTTGTTTCAGTTTTGTTTTGGTTTTTTTCCCCTCCCACTGGCTTATTCATAACTAAGGGCTCAGGTTCTCTTTTTCTCTTTGCTATGATTTCTGCAATGCAAGCTTTATTCTAGGCTGGTCTCCTTTGTGGACCCAAGATTGGAGCCATACTTTTTCTTGTTCAGAGTCAAAATAAGGGAGCCTTGTCCCAGCTTTCCAAAAGAGGATCCTGAATTTGATTGATTGGACCATTTTACTTCTTTTGCCCAAACTTGAACCAGTCATTGTATCCAACAGAATTGAATGTGTTTATTGGCTTAAGTCATCTGATACTCTGCCTGGAGCTAGTAGATGAAAAGAAAAGTTCAGCTCTATTGGAATTATATGAACTATGGAGGGAAACAGATACTTTAAGGAAAAACCAGGATGCTATAAAAAAAAAGAGAAAGGATATTGGGTAGGCATGGTAGTGGGTAGATGCCCACTATTGTATTTTGGGTATTCCATTTAAAAAATTCACTTGCTTTCTTCATTTTTAATATTTTCTTTACTCTAAAATTTTATTTGCTTTTTCCATGATTACTTAAAAGTTCATTTGACTTCTTGTTTTTTGGTTTACAAATCCAAAGACATAAACAATATAATGATTCAGTTATAGCTTAACAGTTTAATGAGGTATCTATTCATTTTTGCAAAGTGAAACATGAGATAAAGATTTTCAGTATTTTGGAATTATATGAGAGTAAATTAAAATTATTATCAGCCACCTCAGCTCCTTTGTAGAATGGAATAGTGGTTGAGTCACCTGGTACATCTAAATTTTAAACTTGAATAAAGGAGAAATGTACAAATCTAAGTTATCTATAATTGTCAGGAACTGAGTAAAATAAAGGTAAGAGTAAACTGTTAGTCAGCAGCTGTTTATTGGTGTTTATTGTATACTCAGGAGAGTACTCATTTCTGTGGAGGATTCTAAATAGTTGTCAGACAGGAAGCTGCTTTTAAAAAGTATATAGACTAAATACAAAGTTAAGACAAACACATAAGAAACAGAGGCAAACGAGAAGATGGTATATGATTTGGTACTAAATTGTATGGAAACAACTATATCCCAGAGGGAAAACTGGAAATTGGCTAAACTCTGTTAAGGAAAAACTTACAGAGGACTTAAGCCAGGCATTGAAAAGGAGATAAAGGGAAATTCTCCACTGCAGAGGAGAAATTGAAATGGAAGACTTTCCACATGGAAAGATTAGTAATAACATTGTTAAGAGGTACAATTGAACTTGGTGAGTGTAGAAATATTGGTGAGACAAGCTCATCTGCAAAAATGTCAGAATATATATTAAAGGTTTGCTCTTAATATGATTATAGGGCAATAGTTCAAAAAGTCTTGATCTTCAGCTGTGGTCTGTGAAAACTGATCTTAAATCATGTTCGGTAAAATAGTTCACATGTTTTCTTGGTTATTTATCCATGAGAAACTGAGAGTAGGGATTATGGTAGGCCTAGTGTGAATGCACTATTTTCAGTGGTGTTTCTGATTGCTAACAATGCCCAGATATGATAAAATAGTGTCTGTCAAATATATTATTACTAAGGCACATAGCAGGATAGGGTAGTAGAAAGAGCATGAGCTTTAGAATTAGTTATACGTGGGTTCAAATCCCAGCTCCACATTTTGAGTAGTATGAAACTTTAGGCATGCTTCTTAATACCTATGAATGTTCATTTCCTTGAGTTGTACAGAGATATATTACTTATGTCACCGGAAAAATTCTTACACCTAAGAGAACACTTGGACATTCTTCATTAAGCAGTTCATGCTAATTCTAATACTGTCATTAGGCAGAGCTTCCCTGCTTATCTCTAGTGAATGGCTTAGGAGAAAATGGAAGAAGACTAATTCTCCAATCACTAGATAAAAGCGTGGGTGATCTCTGTGACAATTTGATGTCAGTTGAAGGGTAGAGCTGAGGGGAGTGGAAGGAGCACTGGGTTTGGAGTCCTCCAGAGTTCAGACCCTAATTGCACCGTTTGTGAGGATGTCCTTGGGTAAATGACTGCCGTCGGTAGCCTCCTCTGTTAAATGGCCTAAGAGCGTAGTTGTGGGGATGAAACAAGATGAGATGATAGACACTCCATAAAGTTGAACCTCTTTCGAAAGATTTAGAACATTAGTCATTTTAATGTCATTTAATAGTTTAGCTATAATCCATTAAAGAGGACTTTTGGAGAGAAGAAAGTGGTTAAAATAACCTGTAATATCTTAACCCTGGTAAGGAACTGTCAAGTTCAAATCACCTGAGAAAATTTGTATGATATTTTAATTAATAAAATGCCTTCTTCACTGCCAAGCAAATGTATAATCATATCTTTTGTTCTTTTGCCCTAAGTATATCCCCGGAGTACACAAAATAGTCTTTATTTTTGTGACTACAATTAATACCCATTGGTTTTTTTAAATCCTTTGCAGCTGTGCATTTACGATATATTTAGGGAAATAATTTGAATCATCCTGACCTTAAAGCTGGGTGATAATTGGGGATGCTTCCCAACCTTATCTCTCATAATGCTAGTTCAAAGGAAGAAGATGATACATAGTGTCTGGGATGGTAACTAGAGGAGTAATTACCATCATGTGATGAAGAGTTTCCTAGGGTGTCATGGCTAAGGCTGCTGAAGAATTCTACTCTGTGAAAAAACCTAAATCTTGACACTGACCTTCCTGCAAAAAGACAATAAGGCTTCATCAAAAGGGGAATTCTAGTTTTGCTAGCTCAAACCCAGAGCTATCTGTAACCATTTCCATTTTCTACTTTTGGAATTGGGTATGTAATTTGTTGATTAGTTTTCTAGTAGATATGAGGGGTATATGTAATACTCTTAGAAAACTGGCAAACAGCACATGGGATTCAGGGTACTATAAAGATTTAAAGCTATAATTTTCAGACTCTCAGACTATAGATTGTTCCGTCAAAGCAAATATATACAAGTGACCTGATTCACTCATCTCTCTCTCTCTCTTTTTAAAGATTTTATTTATTTGTCAGAAAGAGAGAGAGAGAGAGAGAGAGAGAGAGAGACAGAGCAGGCAGAGGGAGAAGCAGGCTCCCAGCTGAGCAAGGAGCCCAGTGTGGCACTTGATCCCAGGACCCTGGGATCATAACCTGAGCTGAAGGTAGATGCTTAACCAACAGAGCCAGCCAGGCATCCCACACTCATTCCTTCTAAAAATGCAAAGTCTTAATCTTATCCGATTGCAAAATACTATAAAGTAGTGACATATGACTACCATTGCCTTGTGTTTTCACAAAGTTACTTGAAAATAACTGTCTAGGATATGAATTCCTTTCCTAAAGAGAAAGGAAGCAGTGTAAAGTATGAGTGGTAAGAAGTATGATTGGCAAGGTAGGCAGGCCATGGTCAGATCATGTATGACCTTGTTGGACATTGTGTTAGCTAGCAATTGCTGCATAACAAATTATCTCCAAAATTAGTGGCTTAAAATAGCAATAAACATTATTATCATTAACAGTTTCTGTGGATCAGGAATTTAGTAGTGGTTTAGCTGTGCAATTATGGCTCAGAGTCACTTATGAGGTTGGGATGAAAATGTTGAGCACCTGAAGGCTTTCCTAGGGCTGGAGGATTCACTACCAGGGTGTTTTTTCCCCTTGGGCTAGTTGTTGGTGGGAGGTCTCAATTCCTTCTCACTTGAGTCTCTCCATAGACTGCTTGCATGTCATCATGATTTGGCAGCTCATTACCCCCAGAGCAGGTGATCCAAAAGAGGGCAAGGCAATAAAGCAATGACTTTTAAACCCTAGCCGAAAAGTCATACACATTCATTTCCACCATAATCAATGCATTGAAAGTGAATTACCGAGTTGGCCCACATTCAAAGGAAGGGGACTTAGGCTTTACCTTTTTTGAAGGGAGGCATGTCAAAGAATTTGAAGACATGCTTTAAAACCACCACAGGCATAAAAAGGAACTTGGTTTTTATTCTACTTTATTCACTTGCCCGTTTAACAAAGATTTATTGAACATCTACTATGTGCTGAGTGTTGTTATGGCACTGAATCAGGCCTCTTCGAGAGGGTGATTCTTATATCAAGGCCTGAGAAATTAGAAGGAAAAGGTAAGAGTTTCCAAGCATGCCTGCATCAGCTGTGTCCATTTACCTCCTTTTGTCTCCTTAAGCTATGAAACTGGCCAGTCCACTTGGTGGTCTGCTCAGTCTCTGGGTTAAAATTTCCTCAACTGTAAAATGATGAGTTCCCTTTCAGCTATAGTATTTTCATCTAGGAAAATAGGGCAGTTTCTTTTAATCATTAAAATCTATTTAATAACTTTGGCCGCATAAAACCAAAAGCAAGAACAAATAAAATAACTGAGTAGTGTACAGAGATATGCCATTTGAAACTTCCATAATCACTTTCTGCTCTTTTAGCTTATGACTGATCCATGAAATTACCTAAGGTATACCTTTAGCTAGGTAGTAATGTGAATTGCAGTTTTCTATGTTATTGTCTGGGTAAGAGATCTTTGAATTTTTTTTTTAAATAATTTTTAGACCTGTAAAAATTCTCATCAAGATGCATTCCTGCATTGGCTTTTACTCAGGCTTGGTAATTTTGCTTACTGTTTTTTACTATTCATGAGATTCATTATTAGGCTTCAAGAACAGAATTCCCTAGGTGAAATATGTGCCGGCAGCAAATACACTGAGAATTCTCATACAAACACTACATTTCTTGAGAGATGGGGAACATGAAGCCAGAAAAGAACAGCAAATAACATTTTATTTTCTGTAGATCTACTATCTTGGTTTTATTAAGGCCTCCTAATTTCCTCTTAGCTCTGTGTGCTTGGGCCAAAAGTACCTTTCTTCATAGTATTAATTGTTCACTCTTTAGTATATATATAAAACTGTATATATGTAAAATTGGCTCAATGCATACTAATTGCCAAAAGAAGCACAAAGAAAATGCTATCAGAGCACTAAAGAGTGAGCAATTAATACTATTTAAAAAGGTACTTTATATATATGTAATATATACTTTACATATATACTTTTTACATATATGTACATATACTTTACATATATATGTAATATATAAGTATGTATGGAGCTATAGATGATTCTGTATACATATATGCTGTGAACTCTAATATTTTGTGCTCATGAGGACAGAAACAATATTATATTCATATTTGTTACTCTTAAGACACCTCATCCATTGCCTAAGTGAAAAACTGTAAAATAAACTTGGCACTGTAGAAAAGGACCCCTTGAATTGAACGGTAACATTGACTCCAGTTAAGATTAATTTTATATGATCAATCATTTCAAGTCATCCAATTAATGAATCTTTATTTGTGTAAGGGAAGAATAAGGTTATATGTGCTGACAAAATTAAGTCTGAAAAGTCAATATTAAAAATTGGTAATGATGATAGTTCTTAGAATTTTGGTCCTTGTTCAAAACATTGATTCTAAACCATTCATTACTTTGCATACTGATGTTATTTGTCTCTGTATAATTTCTTTGAAATGACATACAAATATCAATAGGTCTAGTTGATTTTAAAATCTTCTGAAAAGCTTCAATAAATCCACATTTGATAGGTAGATATATATATATATATATTAGTTCATGTTCATTCAGTTTTCCCAGATAATCCAATTACCTAAGGAAATTCTCACCAGTGGCAAAAACCTGATTACTGGTTTGTATTTATATCACTAATGAAAACAGGAAAAACATTTTTTGTAATATTACATGTGTATGAATTCTTGAAGCAGCATAATTTCTGGATTTGAAGAAAACTGTTACAACTGCTCAATAAATCTGAGAAGTTTTATCAAATACAATCAGTCAATCATGCAGAGTAAAACCTTTAAGTAAATATAAATACATAATTACATGTAATTACATTTTAAAATATCAAAATTAAATTAATATTCCTAATTCTCACTTCTCATCTGGATTATTACAAAAGACTTATTTCTACTTTTCCAGAGTATACTCTGGCCATTTTCCAATTCCTCCCCAATCCTGGCAAATTCATTTTAAAATGAAAATGTGATCATGCCAAACCTCAGCTTAAAACCGTGATTCCCGAGGCTTCAGAATAAAATTCAGACTCCTTAGCATACACATGGGAACTGATCCCTGCCTGTCTCAGTCTCCTCCTCCTGCTAGTCACACTGAATTATCTGCAGATCCCTAGACGTTCACTGTTTTCTCATGGGGTTTCCGCTGTTTGAAATCCCTTTCCTGCTTCTATGGCTAACTTCAGTTTTCATGATTCAGTTCAAACCAAATCACTCACCGTGTCTACCAAATGTCAATCCTAGTGACTTCCTTTGAATATAATTTCCTCATCCAGCTTAGTTCTGTGCCCTTCGATGTTCTCTTTATATCCCTCGTGTAACAACAACTTCTTTTTCTTCTCCTTCTTCCCTTTCCTCCCTCCCTCCTTCCCTCCCTTCCTCTTTTCCTTCTTTTCCTTCCTTCCTTCCTGTAGCTCCTTGCCCAGCGTGGAGTCAGATGCTTAACCGACTGAGGCACCAAGGCACCCCACGCCTTTGCCTTTTTCTTTTTTTTTTTTTAAAGAAACTAATTATGTATGAGTTCACTGAACTGTAACATATTACTTGCCCATCTCAGCCTCTGGACTGTGAGCTCCTAATACAGGGACTTTGCCTTTCATCTCTGAATCACTATGCTAAACACAATGCCTAGCAGTAAAGTCACCAAACACATTTTTGTTGAATAAATATAAATGAATGGAAAATAATTAATAATTTGCTATGGAGAGGAATAATGTTCAAAATATTTAATAACCGGTTGGTAGAGGCTCCTATGGGTCACACTGAAACTACTACGACAGCTGATAATTTTGTGCTTGTTTGCATCCTTCAAGTATCAGTCCAGGTTGTAGATGTCTTTGACTTTTTTATACCAAGAAGAAAAAAATACATACACTTTTATCCCTACATGCAGCCAGACTATTTTAGAAAGGTGTATAGACATAGTACATTGGAAAGCACCTGGATGCATGAACACAGGCCAATAATCCTGTGTTGTTAACCTATTTATATGCAGGGATAAAAGCCATCCTATAAAGTTTACAGTGCTGTTAAAATGCTACCATGCCCTGTCCCAATTACCCAGAGGCATGTTTCACATTCTCTGGCGGAGTCTTTCTTGTTAAGTAGCATCAGTAAGTAAGGAAAGGGTAATTTCCCACATCTTTAGGACCTATAGTAAATCTTTATTGCCTTCTTACTTCACATATTTGGTAACAGTAAATAGTTCCCTCCCTTGCCTAGCCAGGATGTTGTCTTGGCTCATGCTTCCTTCATCTTTTAAATATACTCTTGCAAATACTACAAAAGCTGATTAACCCTTTACTTTCATTCTTTTTTTTTTAAAGATTTTATTTATTTATTTGAGAGAGAGAGAATGAGAGATAGAGAGCACGAGAGGGAAGAGGGTCAGAGGGAGAAGCAGACTCCCTGCTGAGCAGGGAGCCCGATGCAGGACTCGATCCCGGGACTCCAGGATCATGACCTGAGCCGAAGGCAGTCGCTTAACCAACTGAGCCACCCAGGCGCCCCCTTTACTTTCATTCTTGTCTTCTACCACCCCAAACCAGAGTAGGTTTGGTCCACTTAGTGCTCACCAGTGTGAACTCTCTGAAATGCAGATGTGATCATGGTACTTCCTGCCCAAAACCATTCAGTTGTTCTGTATCACCTATAGCAATGTTTTTCAGGTAACTTCAAGAATTGAGCTTTTTTTAAAAATTGCAGGTGCTTTGGCTTCACACATGGAGACTCCAGTTCAGTAGGGGACAGGGTAGTGCCTAGGCATTCTTACAAGTTTCCTCAGGAGATTCTGTTGCAGAGCCAGGCTGAGGATCACACATCTATCAGATCAAGTCCCGACTTTTATATAGGGAAGAAGACTATTCATGACTGGTTTCTGTCCATCACTTTTGGTTCACTTATTAGCTGTGAGATTTTGGCCAAGTTACCCAAATGTCTGAGCCTCAGCTACCTCATTTCAAATGGGGATGATAGGGGCGCCTGGCTCCCTCAGTCGGTGGAACATGTGACTCTTGATACTGGGGTCATGAGTTTGAACCCCACATTGGGGGTAGAGTTTACTTAAAAAAAAAAAACAAGTGAGGATGAGAGTACCAATGTTGCAGCACCATTCTAAGTATTAGAGATACTATTAGGCCATTTAATTTACCATCCAAACTGAGATGCTATTAATAATTACTCCAGGATACTACACATAAATTTAGACTGTCTCAGGCAAACAGAGATACATGATCACTGTAATTTGAGGTGACATATTCCTAAAGCATCTCTCACAGTGAATATCATATGGCAGAAGTTCAACAAATTAGTTTTATTTTTATTGTTCTTCATATTTACATCCCCTACACTGCTGAAAGCCCTTGCGTACTGAGGTGGTGGCTCCAGGCACAAATGGGATTCATGGTATACTCTAACCAAGATCCTGAATGTTCATTTGTCACTGCCCTTCTTCCCCTCCCCCACGTACTACTTGTGGATATTTCCCCCTTTTCTCTCTGCTACTAGCCCACTATCAGCACTTGCAGAGCCCAGGACATGAGTGAAAAAGAGGCCCACTTACAATACACTTTTTAAAATTAAAAGCTGTATATCAAGCTGTTACATACATATCTTTTATCTTTCCACCTTGACAAATATATCTTTATAACAACATGACGGGTCCAAATGTAGACTTCTCGGAAACCTTGGAGTTTCACGCAGGATTGTGGCGGGGGGCTGTGCAGATTCTAACCCCTGGCCTGCAACCGGTTCCTCTTCCTGGCCCATCCCTGGCTCCATCCATACCACACGAGCATCATGTGGAAAGGTGTGGACACCCTGACCTACACATTCAAGCTCTGTCCATCCATTATTTCTACCCTCTCTAGCAAACAACTCTCGGGGTGTCTGTTAGATTCCTGTTGCTGCTGTAACAAATGACCACAAATGCATTTTAGAAGTCTGAAATTAGTCTGACGAGGTTAAAACCCAGGTGCTGGCACTGCTGGTTCTGGAGGCTGTAAGTGAAAATCTCTTTCCTTTGGATCACATCCCCTCCTTCCAACTTCAAAACCAGCAGTACAGTGTCTTCTCTCCTCTCTGACCTCCTGTCTCACTCTTATAAAAACGCTGTGAGGGGCGCCTGGGTGGCTCAGTTGGTTAAGCGCCTGCCTTCAGCTCAGGTTGTGATCTCAGGGTCCTGGGATCGAGCCCCGAGTCAGGCTCCCTGCTCAGCGGAGGGTAGGCTTCTCCCTCTCCCTCTGCCCCTCTCCCCCTGCTTGTGCTCTCTCTTGCTCACTCTCTCTCTCAAATAAATAAATAAAATATTAAAAGAAAAAGGAGGGGAGGATATGCATACATGTTTGCTTGGTCATGCATTACATTTAAAATAAATAAATTAATAAATAAAAACCCTGTGATTCCATTATACCCACCTGGACAATCCAGGATAATCTCCCAACCTCGAGATCCTTAATTTAGTCACAGCTGCAAAGTTCCTTTTGCCATATAAGGTAACATTTACAACTTCCAGGGATTAAGATGAGGGCATATTTGGGGGCCATTAGTCAGTCTATCACAGCGTGGGCATGGCAACAGACCCTTGAGAGAACCCAAAGACGGGAGTCTGAGCAAGCACTGGCACTACACGGGGGCGCTGCATAGGCAAGGATTCTGGGTAACTGCATGCCTGGTGTGTGGTCTGGAAGCAGGGGAGCTGTGGGGATCAGGGTGGGCGTGTCCCCCCTGGGCCTCTGGATCCCCAGCTCAGCTCAGCTAGAGGAGGCCCCTCTAGAGCCCAGGATACCAGGGCAGGAGCCTAAGAATGGTACATTTCTTTTCCCTATTGATCCGGCAACCACAGTCCGTCTCCCTTTCTCCTAATCTATACACAAGATTCTGTCAGAGGAAAACATGTAAGCAAATTGTTTTACTCTATTAAAAGTTCTTTTTTTTTTCTTTTGCATCCTGCTTTTTACTTGTCATGAAAGAGCCCCATCCCACACCCACTCATTGTTTTTAACCATCCTCACTGGCTTTCCCTTCCTTTGAATCTCTAATTCTGTCCTTCCGCCACCTCTTCAGTGTTCTTAAAATACCCAAGATTTCACCTGTTTGCTCTGTTTTAAAAAATATGCTATCCAGCCAGCAAGTTATTCCTGAATCCTACAAAGTTGTCAATTTATTCCTCTTACAGTATTTCTCAGTTTTAAAATTTCCTCCTCCATTTGAAGCCTGCAGATTTTCTTTTATAATCAAATTTAAGATGTCTTTTCTTGTTCTCCTGTATACTCTGTATTTTTATATTTTGCTGGGTCTTAGCCATTTTAAATAATGTTTCCACACTTACACAATGCAGATAGAAGAATTTTTCAAAATAGTTATTTTTTCTCCTTTTAAGTTTTTGAAAATCCCTGAAGTCTCATTTATGTTTTTGCTTATTCTCGTTAATGCGTGGAATTTTTAAGGGAATCAACGATGTTTAAGACTCTGACATTGTTTTGAGAGAATTGTTAGATTTGAGAGTTTATGAATTATTCCGTGTTTTCTATTTTGTTTTTACAAAGTTTTACTTTTTTTTTACATGAGGTGTTACCTATTGCAAAGGATCTGATAAAAAGAAAATTTGCCTATTTAAACTTAATTTTAAATTCAAGTTATATAATTTCAGTGATTTTTTTTAAACTATGACTACATAATATTGTTATAATATTACCATAGTATATGCTTCATGAGGGCAGATGTCTGTCTTATTACTGTATCCCAGTGATGTCCCGGCTACGGTGGTCAGATTTTAGTAAATAACTGAATAAATGAATATGGGAATTAATGAATGATAGAATTTCAGAACAGCTTTAAAAAACAATATAAAGATGTTCAGGATAAACTATGCCACTTCAATTGAAATACTGAAACATAGGGTTGTTTTTTTTTTAACTTTTTCAATCAGATTTGCAATCACTCCCAGCCTGTTTTGGAATGAGCAATAATTTATACCTTTAAAGGTACTAGCTAAACAGTGTACATTCAAGAGAATGGTGGTCCATTTACATAGTTTAGGAATTAATAAATACAGATGATATTACATAAAGAGTTTGTATAGTGAGAATTTGATGTATGTTATAGGATTATATTAGGAAACTACATATTTTTAGCTTTAACAGTATTAGGTGATGGGAAAAGTAAATCTCTGAAACTGAAACGAAGACAGGAAATGAGGAAAATATTGCTTCCATGTCACTTTGTCCTCATTCTTTTAGGAATTGTGTGTGGGAATTGGTTCACTCTGATTATAGTTAGTTTTATAATAGTAAATATATGTATAATTCTTCGTGGAGGTATGTTATATGTTTCAGCATTTCAGAAGTTTACTCCGTAGTATTCTCTTTTTCCTTGTCTGGTTATTCTTCCCTAGTTTAAACTTTACAAATGGTTAAAGATGTCTTTTTTTATTGTTTGCCCTCAGAATGGCTTCACTCCTTTATACATGGCTGCCCAGGAGAACCACATTGATGTTGTAAAATACCTGCTTGAAAATGGAGCTAATCAGAGCACTGCTACTGAGGTGAGACTGTCAATCCTATAGGTTCAAATTCTCTGATCTTAATGTCCACATTCTTTATATCCACCTGCAGGGGATCTCCATTATCTTGTCTAAATTACGCTCGGAATGTTCACGTTGCTTTTGTCATCTACAACAGTGGCCATAAACGAATGACCCAGTGTACACAGTTGAATGAGTTTATGCCTTGATTTGGGATTCATGTCAATTTGCTCTTACATGAGCTCTGGCTTCCCTCAATTTGCCCTTCTCTAGGTTTGGGGAGCTTGTATACTATTCTAAAATTTGATGACAGTAAATTCTACCCATCTCTTTTCATGAATATTTTATCTGTTAGGATCCAATTCAGTTCTTTAAAGGAATAATTCTTAATGATCAGAAATGATTGGTAGGTATTTGTGTTAGCACGATTTTACGAGGAGTATGTCACGAAGAAAAAGTTCACATTTTCTGAAGCGCAAATTATGGCACAGAGTTGTGTGACTATGATTATAGCAACAACTAAACAGAATGTTCAAAGTCAATTCAGTATGAGCATATTCAGGACATCTAGACATAAGAAGGGGTTAGAGTGGGCCAAATTAGAACATCACTTTCCTTTTCCTATGCATATCCTCCAGTAAACAGAACTTGCTTTGTTATTCCTTCCCATTTTTGCCTAGGCAGATTAAGGAGCAAGTTCAGTGGTTGCTTAGAACAATGATTTTTAAGTGATGCTCCAGAAACCCTGGAGTTTGAAGAAATTGCCTCAAGGGGCCACCAGAAGGTTGGAAGTGGGTGACACAGAAGAGAAGGGGAAAGAGTTCCACTGGGCCAGGCCTCTCCTCACTCCTTTCAACCAGATCATGCAGTCTTTGTTTTTCCTTTTTCACATTCTGTGCCTCCACTGATAAAACTTTAAAACTCCTGACCTGGAGTGGAAGATGACTGATAGATGTTTGTCACCCAGAAACTAACTTGATAATTTTTAATGTCTAATATGACTTCCTTTCTGAACAATTCAGTCTTTAGGTGAAATAAACATGAATTCCCTCCTACCCCGCACTCGGGGAAGAGATCATTGTAATCTATTAAATCCATTTCCAGTCCCTTTGACGGAAAACTCTTTATGGAGCCAATTGCAATAACTTTCTGACAGCTTATTCTCATTAGTTATAAACAAAATCCTGATTTTTCCTGACTCGACATATATAAACTTAGTTGATTAATCCCCCACTGCTGACCCTAATGATTATCAAGAAACACATATATGGACAAACCTCAGCACATTCCCTTATAGCCTGTCATTCTGCAGAAAACTACTATCCTTACAGAGCTTTATGGCTGATTATGGTTTGATATTTTGTTGTATTGCCAAACACCTTCTACAATCTCATGTGCACATGTGTGACTATGCCTAAAGAAGACATTTACTCTGAACTGACTAGTAGACTAATTTGTAAAAATTAACTACTAATCAAAACACTGTGACCACTTTAAAAATCAGGTAATTATGAGACTATTCAATATGGCAATGAAACCCATGTTTGAAAATAAATATTTAAATATTTGAAATTTCCTATTATTATAGCAATTAGCATTGGTAAATAAATGATGAAAAATGAAGCTACTGAATTTTAATAGGAGTTTCTTTTTCATAGAGTTAGTTGAGGTACTTGAAAAAATCATTTCAGATATTTACCCTTCCCCCATGAAGTGTGGATTAGAATGAAATCGTTGTGGTGGATATCCAAAGTTAAATTCTCTGAGGGGAATCCTCTGTCCCTCCAGTACCATTTTTATAACTCTTTACTCGCCTCCTTCTTCCTGAGTGTTACCAAAATTGAAGGCTAAAAACTTTTTAATTAGGTTCTGTACTGTCAGCAAATGCATTGTCTCTAAGAAAAAACAAAGTCCGCGCTCTTTTTGTAGAAACTCTCACAGTGTTGCAGTGGATAATCAAATATGTATATGATGATAAGCCTGTTCTTTCCCCCTTCACAGAGTGCTTAATTTGTGCCAAACAAAGTTCTAAATTTAGGCTACTGTTTTTCATTTTACAACACTACATGGTTTACTCTTCCATTATATTAAGTGATGTGTTTATTTAAAATTCAATTCTTATTAAAACAAATTCAAGTCCTTTTGTGGTAGTGCAATAGGAAATCATTTTTGCTCAAAACAATCTACAGTTTGAAAAGATTATTGTTGGAAACAAATCAAGTAGTTAGATTATGGTAAATTGCTCTTGTCCCTAAAATGCAATCGTTAATATACGATCCTATTACCCTCATCTCTTCTATGAATGGAAATTTCTAGCTGAGACTTGTTTTCAAGTTTTTGTGGAGTGAGAGAGGTTTTAACATAAACAGAGCCTTTCTATTTATTTGCCACCTTTCCATTAACTGAATACCTGTTTCTAGACAGAAAACATGGCTTCCAACTTTTCTAGCATGGTTATCCATCTACTCCTAAAACTCTTCTAACCTTGATGATCTGTGCTATTTTTTTTTAATTATTTTCTAAGTTTAGAATTAAAAATCTGTTTGTTCATTACCTAGCACATGTAATTTTATATCTAAATGATTTAAATAATATCAAATTCACCGAAGTGCAAAATTAATGAATTAGCCTTATTTACCAAAAGGTTTTAGATTACATTATGCCCCAAGCTTGCCAAATTAATTGGTAACAGACCATTCCATTGATAGTTATTGTTCTCCCTAATCAATACAGGGATATTTAGCAACTTGCATAGTTAATCACATAATTTATTTCCCTGTCTTGGCTACCATATCTTTGATTCTCAATCAGACTTGTTCTCCATTATCTCTACCCTCCCCACATTTTCCTTTCTATAAGGTGGTATTACTTAAGGTTGGTTCTAATTTTTATTTTCCCATTCTAAACATACATTTAAGCACATCTTATGTGCAGTATGCTTTGTTAGGGAATGCAGATGTTTTTCAAGATATGTAGAACAGAAACTAAGAAAACAATCTGATGAAGCCAGTCCATAGTATGGTGAATGACTGATTATCAATTGCTTTAATCTTTTTTTTAATAAGTTTCAGAGGTATAATTTAGTGATTCATCAGTTGCATATAACACCCAGTGCTCATTACATCAAGTGCACTCCTTAATACACATCACTCAGTTACCTCATCCCCCCAGCCACCTCCCCTCCAGCAACCCTCAGTTTGTTTCCTAGAGTTCAGCATCTCTTATGGTTTGTCTCCCTCTCTATTTTCATCTTATTTTATTTTTCCTTCCCTTCCCCTATGTTCATCTGTTTTGTTTCTTAAATTCCACATATGAATGAAATCATATGTATTTGTCTTTCTCTGACTGACTTATTTCGCTTAGCATAGTACCCTGTAGTTCTGTCCATGTCATTGAAAATGGCAAGATTTCATTCTTTCTGATGGCCGAGTAATATTCCATGGTGTGTGTGTGTGTGTGTGTGTGTGTATAAATACCACTTCTTCTTTATCTGTTCATCTGTCAAAGGATATCTGAGCTCTTAACATATTTTGGCTATTGTGGACATTGCTGCTATAAACATTGGGGTGCCTGTTCCCCTTTGAATCACTATGTTTGTATCCTTTGGATAAATACATAGTAGTGCAGTTGCTGGGTCATAGGGTAGCTCTATTTTTAACTTTTTGAGGAAGCTCCATACTGATTTCCAGAGTGGCTGCACTAGCTTGCATTCCCACCAACAGTGTAAGAGAGTTCCCTCTTTTCTGCTTCCTCGCCAACATCTGTTGTTTTCCTGAGTTGTTAATTTTAGCCATGCTTTAATCTTCACAGTAATATTTAATCCTTTTGCATTGCTTCTCTATCTTAATTATTATTTTAAACATTAGAGGCATTGCTGAGAGTTGAATCCCATGCTTCCAAAACTTAATGGAAGATTTTTTCTTCTTCCATTTTACTAGGATGGCTTCACGCCACTCGCGGTGGCACTCCAGCAAGGACACAACCAGGCAGTGGCCATCCTCTTAGAGAATGATACCAAAGGGAAAGTGAGGCTGCCAGCTCTGCATATTGCAGCTAGGAAAGATGACACCAAATCCGCTGCACTCCTGCTTCAGAACGATCACAATGCTGACGTACAATCCAAGGTAAAAGCTGAACACATTTGTGGAAAGGAACTCTTCGGCTGCCAGGTTCCTCCTGGGGGATGATAAAGAAGTAGGCCATGGTGATAATGCAAAATTACTTCCTTCCGGTCATCGAAAGAAATAAATTACGTTCAGAGGTATTTCAGAAAGAAGGGGACTGTCTATTGGGTATAGTAACAAAAAAAATTTAAAGATAATTTTCTTTTAAAGATGAGGTTCAGCTTTTTAGAAATTTGCTTATTTATTCTCTTTGTAATCAAAAGTAATACAAGCAGAATTTTAGAAAGATAAAATTGTATTATGTAGTGTTATGGATGTCTCTTTTCTCAGTAGAATGTATTTTGGCATGTTGAAACAGTGTATCCAAGTACAGCGAGCAGATTGACCGTTTCCTTCCTTTGCACTGTGTAATAATCTTCCCTCTTTTTCCCACACAACACTGCTTCAGATGATGGTGAATAGGACAACTGAGGTACAGTATTATGGTTATACCAAAATATATCTTGTTTTTATTCATTTTAGTTTTTTGCCCAATTAGAATAAATGCTCACTAATTCATACTAATGGGAATTTCCATTAGTAGGAAATTTAAAAACTTTTCCTATAATTAAGGCAAATGAATCATTCAAAAAATTTAATGTAACATATATCAGAAGCTATTTTTTATCAGTGAAAGTATTTAAATGGCTTATTAGAATAGAGCGTGAAATGAAACTCTTCCTTAATATGTATCTTCTGAGTGAGCTTTACTATTAACTTTTTGCCAGTTAGAAATATGATCTTCTTTTAATGAGATTTCTCAGGTTAGAGTTTAGCAAAGTGAAATTTAAGGTTTCTTTGCCACTGTTTTATCCTTCTATCTCCTTGCAGTTGCCCTTTTTTCCCCATACTTTTTTAACCACCTTGTATATAATCAATAGTGATATTGAGCATATCATGATCAAGGCATTCGCTTTTATCTTGCTAAGTCTTAACAATACTTGATATGAAATCATCTATTTTCCACATACCAAAGTAAGTCACATTGATCCCCAGGAACATTCAGTTCAGAAGCCTCTTGGTATTTTGTGTGTGTGTGTGTGTGTGTGTGTGTGTGTTTAGCAGTCTCTTCTTGACCATTGCTGCAGAGAGGCACGAACACAAACATTGTTGAAAGTATATTGTAAAAATTAACCTGTATTCAAAGGCAAGTGACTGTGTAGGTTGATTTTCGCTTTGTTGAGGGGACTCTTTAGACTAACATCTCATGATCACTGGGTTGTGGACCTGGAGAGGTTTTGAGCATTCATTTAGTTTTTACTGAGAGTAGTGTATTTCTAAAACTAACATCTTGTTTATTAATGAATTTACCTATTGATAGGATGTGAATATATGTGATATAGATGTGAATACTTGAGTTAGTATATTATTTCTTCTGTCCCATATCTGTGCATGGAACTTAGGACATATATTTAAAAAAAATGCCCAGTTGCTTGGTAAAATTGCTCAAGACTGGAATCATATAAATTGATGTCTTAATTACTGATTTTAATACTTTTCATTTTTTAGGTGATTTTTGGTGATTGTTTAAGAGATATTTTTGAAAGCAATTTTGGCTCTAAATATTCAACTGCTGTTGAAAGCAGCAGTTTGGGGAGATTTGTACTGAGTTAGAAATATTTCTTTGAGGACAATAGAGTAACAAAGAGGGGAACCCTTCCATTGATAACCCTGTAGAAAAGTGAACTGAGCTTTCTACCTTCATGGCAATCAGGCAAGAGTTCGTCTGAGGGGCTTATACAGGCTTTGTGTTGGATGCTCCAAAAGTCTGAGTCTGAGGCATCATCTCGGATGGTTGATGAAGCTGTGTCACACAATAAATTGGTTTATTTTTGCAAATGAGAAAAATAATTTGAAAATTATTCACCAGCAATCACTATGGTTTTTTTTTTCTGAAATTAAATTGTAACTTAAGGGATAGACTTACATTCATGATATGTCTGGATGACAGGAAATATCAAGATAAAAATGAAAAACTTCCAGTCAGTTATTTCTTAAAATACAAAAATTTGACATTTTATAAAACAGCCTGGTTGTAGACTGATTTTTCCCTCCATTTTGACATGAATATTTGGCATCATGTAGACACAAAAATCTCTTTACTGCAAGTGTGGGATTTGGATTGATAGGTACTATTCTTATTTTGTGTCTTGTTTCGCTATAGTCTGAAATTATTTGCAGCTAATTTGGCTGATAGCACAGAGGAATTTCTATTACCTAAAATATCCAAATGCTATTTAGGACATTTGAAAAACAAAGTTACCAAAAACTGTTTATCAAGTGAATAGGAAAATAATGGTTGTAATTTAGATAATATTTCTTAAAAACAATATGTAAATCAAAGTTCATTTCATATAAAAGGGAATGATACAAAATAACTTCAAAACTGCAGGATTTGATATCCAATTCTGTAAGAACAGTCTTTATTGTTCCTATCATCTCTTATTTGAGTAAAGAAAATGACGAAATTATGGAGAGCAGGGGTAATACATTTTTGCATACTTTAATAATAAAAGAGTTAATACACTTCTATAGTGAAAATGGCATGGCTGAATTTTTTTTCTTATTTGATATTTACACTGATGCCAGGTATATTGTTTAGTTTTTGTTTTTTAAGTTTTTTTCATTATAACAACCTAGTCTCACTAAACACAATTGTTAAAGAAGACAAATATGACAGTGTAAATGATGTGGAATGAATAGTATATCCTCTGTAAGAGTTTCTCATAACGTTTTCATAGTTCCAAATACACAATGCCAACCAATGCTGGTTTTTTGTTTTGTTTTGTTTTTTTGTTTTTTGTTCTTATTAAAAAGCCCCAAACAAAACAAAGCAGTAGCTTTGAGTCTTTCTCTGGAGAAAAATTTTTTATTCATAATTATGTTAATCCTATGGCTAAAACCTTATGTTGTTTAATCATACTCTGTTTGTCTCTAAAGCTAAACCAACTCAAGAAACATGCTTTTGTATAAACAATAAATCTCGTAAACAGATAAATCATTAAGCTAATTAGAGATAGTGTTGCCAAGAAATGCAGGGTATTTATCTACCAGCTTATATAGTTAGTTATTTACTATCTTATAGCACTAAAATTTAAAGAGCCTTATTAAAGCATTTATTATCTTAATTGTATTGCTCACATATTAGGTAAACAATTGCCATGTGATTTTCTTCACTAATCCAGGGACTGCAACATACAGAGGTGAAATGCTTTACCAACTGTTATTTTCTTTGCTTTCCATAGAGTGGTTTTACCCCTTTGCACATTGCCGCCCACTACGGAAATGTTAACGTGGCAACTCTTCTTCTAAACCGGGGAGCTGCTGTGGACTTTACAGCTAGGGTATGGATTAAAATAGTTTCTCATTTTAGTTAGCAATGAATGGACATTTTACTAAAGTAAAAATGAACAACAGTAAAAATTTGTTTCTTTTTCCTTGTCTGGATCTGTGCTGGATGTATTAGATTTTTCATTTTTTTCTTTGAATCACACGAAGTCATCATGACCAAAGAAATGAAAAATAAGAATGTGTCAATTAACACGTACACAGATCATTTGCGGCAGTTAAGGAGGATATTAGTTCTGACATCAGCATGAGTAGTTATATTTAAAGATCACTCCATGAATCATGAACGAGGAGCTTCAAGTCAATAAAAAATTAAACTGTTAGAACATTAAGTTTCAAATGTATAAGTACATTTATACAGTGTTTTAATGATGATGGGGCACACAATTTGACAGAAAAGTGTTTTTAATGAATTGAGAGTGTGCTTGTATAGTCTTACCAAAATACATAACAAGAAATCATGTTGCATTATATGTTTAATGGTAAGCTTTCACTGGAAAGAATTCTCTTACATTATAATTACAACAGTGTACTTAGTATGAATCAGTAAATGCAATATTTGAATATTTGTAAAATTATGACATACAAAAAGTCAGGTATATATTCTTGCCATAATGATGATAGAGGATAGCCAATAAAGTAAATAACTATAATTCATATATATGGTGTTTTGTCCTGAGAAGTCTTCTGTATTGAAACGATGTTGAGTTATTTTCAAGTTGTTTTTCATACTGAATTATTCTGAAGAAGGTGTTTTAAGAATCATTTTTCCAATGGCTATTGAATGTGCATATATGTATTCTATTTTGAAGCAAAGGAAACTTTAAGATCCCAGAATCTTTCAGTGCATGGATACTGTAATGATAGACTTTGCCTAGGGTTCAGTCCTAACTAGAATCTGAAATTTTTTTTCTTATATGAAAGCGCTCCCTTTGGCTCTTGACAATGTGTACAGTGTAATGTGTATATTCGATACATATGTTGTAGTTACGGACTAACTTAGTTATGCAGTTTCATTCCATTTTTCATTCTCTAACTATAGTGCTTTGTGGTTTGTGTGCTTCTTTTGTCCGGTAAAAATCAAAGACATTGAAACTTTAGTGACCTTGAATCAAATTACCACATAGGTCACAGCCTTCTTTGTGCCCTCTAACACAAAGTCTTCACCATCATGCCCTGTCATACCCAACATGCTTTTGTTTGGTCTTTCCATGGTGTAGAATGGAATCACTCCTCTGCATGTGGCTTCCAAAAGGGGAAACACAAACATGGTGAAGCTCTTGCTGGATCGTGGTGGTCAGATCGATGCCAAAACTAGGGTGAGTGTCTCTGTTCTTTCAATTTCCTACCATTTTTGTTTTTTGTATTCTTTAAGCAGGCACCTTAAAATACCAGTCTCGAAATATAAGCAATGTATTTTCAAGGAAATTGCTTTCTTGGATTCGATTTAAATCTCATACAATATTTAAAGTTTTCTCATTGTCAAGTAGAATTAGTATTTGCTGAGAAGTGCTGGGGAAACAGAATGCTAGCCCCTCAATGAGATGGTTTTTCAAGTCCTTGCTTATTTTGGGGAACAAAGATAAAAGATTGAGCTGAAGCATCTCTGATTATTAGCTATACATTTCAAAAACCCAAACTCATAAGCATACATTATGCTATGAGGGTGTGGCTTTTACATAAAATATGTGAATACATGTTGATAATCTTTTGCTTCTAACTTTCCAATTTTTAAATCATTTTTCTTAAGTGATTATGCTATACTGACCTGAGCAGGAGATCTGCTATATGCTTATGGAACAAAGGCATCTGGTTATTATGTTGCACCTTTACTCATTCCCATTTGGTAAGAGGCCATGCCCTTCATTCATTTCAAATTTGTTAAGTAAAATATAAATCAAAGTTTTATATACTGCCAACAAATAGATGATAAGATCGACAGGAGAATATAATTGTTCAAAGTGCAGCCTCTGAAGGCAGACTACCTGATTTCAAATTTACTTCTACTACTTACTAGCTCTGTGATATTGGCAGTTTACTTATTACCTCCTCTGAACTTAGGCTGATATTGGTACCTATCTCATATGGTTGTAGGAGAATTAACTCTTAGATATTATTATTTATCTTTTTGAAAGTTGTGTGGGTCAATTACTTAGCTATTCACAATTATTTATTATGTTAATAAAATTATATGTAGTTACTTCCTTAAACATTAAACTAGTACTTTGGTATTAGTTCTCTGGAATAGATTTGGTTAATCATAGACTTCAGCAAAACTTTAAACATTCCTATAATGTGAACATTTTGAAATATATGGTGTGAGAAGTCTGTAAAAGATAGTGATAGGATATGTCCCTTATGCATTTTATCTTCACTTTGTTTAATCCTGGGACTTTATATTCTCATAGTCAAAGGACTAAGGATCAAATCTAGTTCCTTTGCAAATCTTGAGGGTAGCAAATATTTTTATTTAATAAGCCTTATCATCTTTGGGCATCTGGGGACTACATCAGTCCCAGGCTATAGATTCTGTTTTTTTTTTTTAAGATTTTATTTATTTATTTGAGAGAGAGAGTATGTGTGCACATGCACACAAGCATGGGGAGGGGTGGAGGGGGAGGGCAAGAATCTCAAGCAGTCTCCCCGGTGAGTGCCGAGCCAGACCCCAGGCTGGATCCTAGGACCCTGAGATCATAACCTCAGCCAAAATCAAGAGTTAGACACTTAACCAACTGAGCCACCCAGGTGCCCCCATAAATTCTGGTTTTTAATGACCTCAGGAGATGTTGCTTTCTTAATCTCATTTCTCTAAGACATTTGGTCCAGAACATCTATGTCATATTATCACGTGGGAGTTCTGGAGTGGTTTGCTTTGTCTGTCAAGATCTTTGTTGTACTGTCTACTGTCTTTGCATCAGAGTTTTTTTATGATTTTACCCTTTGCTTTGTTGACATGCCTTTTCCCTTGCTGTGCTGTAGGTATGCAGAATTTGGAACAATTATGCACAATAATGCATGCTTTGCCTACTTGTTCTTCATGTTTAAAGGAAAGACTTTCTGTGCCTCCTCTTTTAAGTACATTACTAACATAATGTCTCCCTTTACACTTCTCTGTTTCTATTGAGAATCTCTAATAATTGAGAGTACCAATGGAAAGAAAGCACTTGGTAAATGCAACAGAATTTTATCTCGGCCAATGTCTTAAGGATCCACATTATTCTTACTGATATTTTTCTGGAGTATTCATTCATTTTTGAGGCAATTGATTTTATTTTTACTGATCATTGCAATATTTGCTTCGTTCTGTAAAATATGTTCTAATTTGCATGGCCTACATACATTTGCATATGTAATTTAAGTCTAACTCCAAATAGTGCATTTTCATAAAAAGAATACTAAGATATGGAAAGAAATGGACTCTTATGCTATTTCTGCCATTAAATAATTATTCTTAAGCAAGTTAATCAAATGTAAGCCTTGGTTCCTTCTGTGAAGGGAATATTTGGACTGTATTTCATCCAGTGCAGCCTTTAGATATACAAATAAATTGAATTTCATTCAAGATTTTATAAAGCAGAAATAGAATTTATAATTGTACATTGTGTGGGCATTCTGTTCATTCATTCCTTAAATGTAAGTCAAAGTACTTACTCATCTCTAAGAAGGTAGGATTTTAAAAGCAGTTGGATTCTTTTAATTCTGTCTCTAACCAATATGCCTATACCTTTTTTTACCAAAAACAAAATCAGGTAGGAGGTAATACTGAAATCAAGGGCTGTGGTCTGGAATTGGGAGGCTAGTTCTGGAAGTATAATACTGTATTATTAAAACAAAGGAATCTGGTTAGCTTTTTCTTTTGTCTTTTGAAAATATATTTTAAAATAGGAAAATTTTACATTTACTTTTGACCATCTTTTTAGGTAGTACAATAGAGCTTCTAGATAAGGAACTAAAAATAATATTTTTATTTCATTTCTTTATCATAGGGGTCTCAGTTTCCCCTAGCAATCATATTAGTCATAATCATTCTGAATCTACTATATTCTATCAAGAATTTTCCATTTGATCTCATTATTTTTCTCATTTATAAGGTTTTCATTATCTGGAAACAAGCAAGTATGTAGAGGCTTAGGGGTAATTAATAAAAATCTTACCCACTGTTTCTTCCCCACTTCTACCAGCACTTCGTCAATCATTGAGACATTTTGCATCTCATTGACATTCTCACATTGACTAGGATTTAGTGTGAAACTGAGACATTTTCACTAGAGTTCTGGTTCTCTGGTGTCTGAAAAACCTCATTTTGATGTTAAAACAGAAACTTTATAGCTAATTAAAAATGATATTATTAATTCAGGTTTTATTAAGACCATTATTCTTTTTTATTTTTAAGCATTTATTATTTAAATGTGGAGATACTCCATATAAGGTTAAAATATTGAAATACATGTTGCAATGCAAGCAATTCAAGTATACAAAAACATTAAAAGATGATGAACAAAAACCAATATATCAGGGAAAGGAATCACAATAATTAAAGCAACAATAGTGGCTACCAATTGTCATACGCACGTGATGTTCTAGGCACCCTGCTAAGTACTCTACAAATATCATTTTATTCCCTCTTCCTAACAGTTTATGAAGCTGTATTAACTGCTTTTAGGAAAATATGGAGGTCTTTATTTGAGAAATGAGACTACCAAGGGGAAAAATGATTTTCAAAGGAGTTATGTAACTTGACCTAGGACACACGGGGTCGTAATTAGCAGAGCCTGTGTTAATACACAGACCTCAGGAAACATCTACAATCTAAGCAGAGAGGGAGGAAGGAAAAAGATAAGGAAAGAAATCGTTGTAAAAAGCTAATGCTGTGGATTACCAGCTGGAAAAGTTGTGTCCCTCTCCTCTTGATTGATCTAACCTTTTATCTAACCTATTATCTAACCTATTATCAACATCATAGTGTGATATGAACTGATTCTAGTGAAAAAAAAAAAAAACAAGGAAAGGTACTCTGGGGGATGGGGGAAGTAACCTTCAAATACAGTCTTAAGTATTTAAGTTAAAGATATTGAATAGATCATTGCCCCTAAGAGTTAATAAAAAAAAGTCCTTGAATACAAAACCTTGATACAAAACCTCTTTTGAGGGGGCACCTGGGTGGCTCAGTCGTTAAGCATCTGCCTTCAGCTCAGATCATGATTCCAGGGTCCTGGGATCGAGCCCCACATCGGGCTCCCTCCTCGGCAGGAAGCCTGCTTCTTCCTCTCCCACTCCCCCCTGCTTGTGTTCCTGCTCTCTCTCTCTCTCTCTGTCAAATGAATAAAATGTTTTTTAAAAAAAGATTTTTTTTGGCAAAAATGAGATACTGTACTTACAGAAAATATTTAAGATCTATTCAGATTGAGCATGTTGGGAAAACTGAATTTGATATAATTCCCATATCCTTTATAAGGGCAATTAAATGACATCAGATTTAGTATCAGTGTAATCGTTATTACTCTTTGATGTTCTTATGGATTTATTTAAGTGTTCTTCATATTTTCCTATTGTTATTCTGAGAGTATTTGAAGGTTTCAACATGATTACACAATGAATCTTTCATGTATTCCATAGAAAAACAATACCTTTTCTAAAAATGATTTAAGGCAGAGTCCCCACATCTTTCAACCAAGGTCATGAGTTGAATGGGATAAGAAAAATTACCCTATTTATATATTGTGAAGCTGAGCCTCAGAAAGAATCATCCATGGTGGCTGACCTAAGACTCACGCCTGAGTCTCTGTGATTCCAGAGCCCAAATGCTGGACCATTGCATGTAATGCCTTCATTCGAGATGTTGGATTTCTCAAACTCTATTTCTCCATAAAGCCCCCACCAAGAATCTGATTGAGAAGTCAAGCTATATCTAATAGTTATATAACTTAAATAGCAACTAATGCTCCATACTTCCACCACAAAGTATGCTATCAAGATACAAAAGCATAATCATCTTAATCGCTTTGCCTGCACAGTTTCTTTTTTTAGGCCTCTCTCTGGCAAACTTTAAAATAACTCAGCATCCCAACTACAGTAGTTAAATAGCTTTTTTTTTTTCCTGGAAAGGCAGTCTTTTCATGCTAAGTCCTACATATCCCAAATTGCAAGGTCTATTTTGGATATTCAGTATCTCAGTACTAGCTAAGTAGATTTAACAAAGCAAAGTATCATTCTAACTCGAGGTCCTAACCAAAAACAGAAAGCACGTTCACATTTGATCATTTGAATATGATCAAGTCTATCTAAAGGATAGATAAATCTATCTAAAGGATCTATTTCTAATATTGTGGGTGGACTGTAGGGAATGCACAAGGGAGAGTATAGTCTCCCTGGAGCTAGCAACAGCAGGGCTCATTACCAACCCCAGGCCTGAAAGGTGAGAGGGAGGATACCAGAACTTCAAAGGAGAGAGCTGGATGGCCGAGGCTGCTTTGGATGGAGCATAACCTTTGGTAAAGAGACACAGCCAGGCTAAGGAGATCCTCTGCAGAGTGGCTTCCCTGTCTTGCTGCGTTTCCCATACCCAAGCAGAAGCCAGAGGGCAAGGTAGCCCCCTCCTATGATCTAGAGAGCTTTTTCTGTCAGACTTGGAGCAGAGGACAGAAAGGTAATGCATGGATCTGGAGGGTAAAGGGAAGATACCTAGCGTAGAAATCCCCAGAATGTTGGGACAGGAAGAGTGTTGTAACAGAGACACAAAAGATAGGCTGTTAGAGTTCTGGATAAATCAGAAAAGTCCTCTTAACTGCTCACCATCCCTCATTTTCTCTGACTTCTACCTACCTTCTCAACATCTTTCCCCAGGACCACCTTTTTCCCCGTAAGCTTCAAATCTTGAGCTAATTTCTGTACTCAGAATTTCATTTTCTCTCTCACTTATTGCCCATTGTTACATTTTGCCTGATATTACCCACCCACTCTCCTTTCTGACCATGCCACCCTAAAGAGAAATAAAATCCAAAAGACAGAGGGAATTCGAGGATTGCTCTGGAATCAGAAACTACCTGAGAAATATCAAGGTCAGAAAGTTGTATAAATAACATAACATAGAGTTGGGCCATAATTTTGTTTGACACCATTTTAATGCTATTATGGTTAATAGCCAGTTTTATCTCTGAGAAATAATTATGTAGTTTGTATTGAAAAATATATGTGGAAACCTTTAGAAGAATGTGAAAAAAATGTCTATGAGCAACAGGGAGCGTTTTAGGAGGATTTATAAAAATAGTGACAATTCAAGAGATCAAAGATGGACAGATTAGATTAAGAAGAATTTGGGGGGTAAAAATTGTATTAGGACAACCAAAATGAAAACAGTTTAATGATATAATCTCGGGGTTGTGGTTACAAGCAAGTGGGGCTTTCAAGTTCAACAATTACAACAAACTCCACTTTTCCATCTTCCTGAATATGAAAACACAGGACCAGCAGCATGTTTTACAATGAACTTCCGCACGTGAGATTTCTCTTGCCCTCTCCCTCTCCATTTCATCCCTATCTTTCTTTTTCTCTGTCTTGCTCTCTGTCTAAATCTCTGTCTTGTTTTCTCTCTCACTCTCCTCTATCATTTAACTAGTAGCAATTCTGTGACTGATCTATTGAGGCAGTAGGAATGAGTTCAGGAAACCTCTTTGAAGTGGCAAAAGAAACAACTTGATTTTTTTTTTTTTTTTTTTAGTTAACTCCAGCTTAATTCTTTAATTCTTTTGGCAGGATGGGTTGACACCCCTTCACTGTGCTGCAAGAAGTGGGCATGACCAAGTGGTAGAGCTTCTGCTGGAACGGGGTGCTCCCTTGCTGGCAAGGACTAAGGTGGGTTATTAGGGGTAAGACGGGATCTAAAGACCTCTTTAAACCAGTCTTCTGAAAATCTCTGTTCTTCTTGAAATCAAAGCATCAGTCCAACGTTTTCTAGTTCCTCAATAATTGTGTGCTACGAATGAGGGATATATATCAAACTGTTTGAAAATTATTTAAAATTAACAAATTCAAAATTAAAATTAAGATGTATTGATTGTATACCTTCAGGTTCTTCCTATGTTTTTATCTGCTACTCTTGCTACAGGTGGACATTTGAATATATTTCTATTATATGTAAATGAGTGTATTATATATAAATGAGAATATTTCTTACATTCTATAGGTTTGTACTTTTATGATTCTCTAAGATGCTGTAAAATACATATAAAGTTGTCTTTTAAAGTAGCACAATTAGCAATACAAGATAGTCTTTTAGCTCTCCAGTCTTTATCTCTTAGGCAATACTAGTAAAAAGAATTACTTACCAGTGGTGTTGGATGATTATATTTAGGATTCGTAGGCGGTATGGAAAGCACAATTTAGGATAGGCCATGTACAAAGAACCATTAAACAAGCATAATGTTCTCTGTGGCTCAGTACATCTAGCATTTCTTGTCTTATGTCATCAGTATGCTCAACCATGAAGAAAACTCTTAACTGAAAACCCCACCGGGAGCTGATTTGTTGGAGGTTTTCATTATAAAATATATTTTACAAGCATTATTACTGTACAAGTCCCCAGTTTCTAGCAATACTTTGGGTTGCCAAAAAATATCAGGGGACACAAATAAACGATAATCGCACAGAACTGTTTAATGGGATATGCAGCAACCCTCAGATCCTCAATACAACAAAAATTTAGACAAAGGACACTTCTTACATTTTCTCTGTATTTTACCTCTCCTATAACCCCCGAGCAGGGTTGGTATCAACTGATGCTCTAACTAGACTAAGCTTGAGAAAAATAAGACAGCCAACATCAGCAAATCTTTTTCAATTTAACATTTTAATTGAATATTTATTTGAAACTATTTGGAGCAAAAACCAGCCCACACATTTAAAATATTTGTAGAATGTGCTCGACAGGCCATGAAATGGCGACTTCAAATTGGATGTATTATTTTCATTCTTATACTGATACCATGAGTGTTGTAGAGTTTTATCTTTAAAATGTGACATTTTGGGCTGAGTAATGCAGAGATAATTGTAGAAAGTTTTTTTAAAAAAGATTTTATTTATTTATTTGAGAGAGAGAGAGAGAATGAGCATGAGAGGGGGGTGGTGAGGAGCAGAGGGAGAGGGAGAAGCAGGCTTCCCGCCGAGCCCCACATGGGGCTCAACGCTGAGATCATGACCTGGGTCGAAGGCAGACACTTAACTGACTAAGCCACCCAGCTGCACTGAGTAAACTGATTGAAATTTAAATGGAAATAACAAAATTTCACCAGTCATGTTACAACCAATAAAAAGCATCTACCAAATTGAGAATAGGCAGATTTGCTCTCCCACAAACTATAAAATAATCTTATCTACAGAGTTCACCTATAATTGTCATGTCACTAATGAAGACAATGGATTACCGAGATGAAATTTTTTTACTGGCCTTCTTATAATATCAAATATCATGTATATGTAAAGATCTAGCATAAAATGTCTGTAGCTGCATGATTATATCCACTTTGATTCAGTCATTCATCCTCAATACAACAAAAATTTAGACAAAGCTATCATAGTAAGTAGCTACAATGCACCAGGCAGGGTTCTGATCACTAAGGAACTATCAAGATAATTGATACACAATCTGTTTGTTCAAGAAGCTCGACATTGAGTGGGTAAGACAGATAAGGAGATAATAACAAAAAGTAGAGCTATGTTCGGGGTAAAGACCACAGAGAAGATGAACTAACCAGGTTGGTGAGGTGATACCATTTTAGCCTGTGAGTGGAATGAGCACCTAATGCCAGACTATTCTTCCCCTTCCATAAAAACTCCCAGTTTTGAATCATCCATTATTCCTTCCTGAAGCAAATATTCATCTATCTAGTTGTCACTCTACCTCATTTTTTGAAAATGGCCAACTATGACTCTTCTCTACAACCACTATTCTAATTCATGACGACTTTAATGATCTTAGGGCAGTAGATAATCTTTCTAGTTGGCCTCTCAGTTTGGTAGCTGTAAACCCTCTGGAATTTCTGTTCTAACCTCTGCCTCTCCAAGCACTGCTTCTATGTTTCAGCCCCCTTTCTCTGGGACCCCAACTCCAGAAATGTGTTTATTCTCCCGGGTCCATCAGACATTGTTTTATTATCCCTTATTCACCTTATGCCCTCGCCTCTGCCCGACAGAACTATTCATACCACTCCCTGACATACTCATACTCACTTGCTATATTTTACCCTGATTAAATCCAACTCACATTCTTGCAGCTGAGTGTGGTGGCTGAAAACACCCAACCATACTGCCTGGGCTCACTTTAAATTCATGATTGCTAACCTCAAGTTGGCCTTTAATGCTGCCTGACAATCAGTGTATTTCCCAAGTGTATTTATTCTCGTTCCCTGCTACCTTATTATTCTATGTTTTTTTTTTCTTTCTTTAGACTTCTTAGACTTTTTTCCTTGTCTTCACTTCCCACAACACTGAAAAAATTGAAGCAATCAGGAGAGAATTTCTATAGACTCCTATCTTCCTATCTACCCAATTACATGTTTCAGCCCACACAGTCTACGCTCTCTCCTATTGCTATCATCTGACACAGTTGCTTGCTCCTCCCTTCTCAAAACACTTTCTTTTCCTTATTTGTCTTCTCAAATAAATTACGTCCCTCTGTCTTCGCTTCTGCTCAGTCTCCTTTCCTGTTCCCTCTTCACTCCCAGATCTCTGAATGTTAGAACCCCCAGAGCTCACTCTTTGTGTATTTGTTTATCTGTACCCACTAAGAAATCTCATCCAGTTTTGTCTTTAAATACAACTTATACACTGATGACACACAACTGTGTAGCTCCAGAATTCTATATTGTAGATGTCAACTCACCATTGCTGCATAGATGTTTACTGTGCATCTCCAATTTAGTAAGTTCAAAACTCAGCTGCTGATATTTTCCCCACCCCTATTTCTAATCCCCTTGTAGTCTTATCTCAAATAATGGCCATCCCATTCTTTCAGTTTCTCAGGTCAAATACTTCATGCAGTGCTTGGCTCTTCTCTCCCTTCATAGCCTGTCATTAAACCTTGTCACATCTTCCTTCAAAATATCTCATAATTCAGCAACTTCTCAACAGTCTCATTTCACCGCCCTGGTCCTGCTTACCATCAACCCTACCTGGATGATTGCAAGAGGCTCTAATTGGCCCCCCTTTTTCTCTTGTAACCCTGTTCAGTATATTCTCAACAGAAACCAGAGTAATCCTGTTGTCCTATACCTTCCACAAGCCCCCCATCTCACTCAGGGTGTAAGTCAAAGACTCTATTCAAACTAGCAGGTCTGTTACCTGAGTTCCCTTCCTTATTCACCCCTCTTATTCATTCGCCTTCAGCTTCATTCTCCTCCATACTCTTCATCAGTCATGCTGGGTGTGGTCTCAACATGACATGCTTGTCTTTGCTTTTCCTCACCCTCAAATGTTCTCCCCCCATATCAGCAAGGACCTGCTTTCTTACTGTCATCATGTCTTTCATTAAGACTTACCTTCTCAGTGAGGCCATTTCTGGCTAGCCTATCCATAAAGCACTCATATACACAAACTCCCTTGGCCATCCTATGCTCTAGTTTCCTTCTTCACACTGGTGGCCTTCTAACATACTATCTATTTTAATTCTTATTCTTTTTGAATTGTCTGACTACTACCCAAAATGTGACCCTCAATGAAGACAGGGGTTCCCTGTCTGTTGTGTTCCCTGTTGTATCCTTAGTACTTGATCAGGGTTTGAGTAGGTGCTTAGCAAATATTTGTAAAATGTAACAAAGAATTAAATGGTGGAGACTTTATTTTCCACATAACTTTTAAGTGGATCAAACAACATTAAAGTTTGATAGAATATCAGAGAAACATGCCACGCAACCCTCCAAACATTGCCAAGGCCTGAATTTCTTCTACACTTTGCCCTTATACTATCTTCCCCCAATGCATAAATACCTTCTTATCAACCTGCTGTTCTTTCTCAGTTCATTTTATGAATTTTTTTAAATATAAAAGCAATAATTATGAGTGAAGAGTATTTCAAAAACCAAGAAAATGTATTAATAATTTCAAAATCACATAGACTTCTACCACCCACAAACCACTACAATTAAGATTTTACTGTATTTGATTTTAGCTGTCCTTCATTGTTGAAATCACGCTCCTTGTTGAAAATACTGGGCCTTTGGCAGATTCTTTCTTTTTATCCAGACACAGTTTTTGCTTCTTTGAATGTAATGACTGCCAAGCTGGACACATGGACAACAACTACTTCCTAGAGACTGTATTTGCATTATTTGCATGGATTATTAAGAAAAGACCATATTCCACTCATTTAAATGGGCAAATGTTTTCTAATTTAGTTTCTTCCCTAATTTTACATATTTTTTTCTTATCAGCTTAATTATTTAACTTTAAAAAATAAGAGTCTTACCTAGACTGATAATCCTCAGTGAGTTACCCTGCCATCTTGTTTTTTTTTTATTATTTTTAAAGATTTTTATTTATTCATTTGACAGAGAGAGAGAGAGAGACAGTGAGAGAGGGAACACGAGCAGGGGGAGTGGGAAAGGGAGAAGCAGGCTTCGTGCTGAGCAAGGAGCCTGACGCGGGGCTCGATCCCAGGACCCTGGGATCATGACCTGAGCCCAAGGCAGACGCTTAATGACTGAGCCACCCAGGCGCCCCAACCCTACCATCTTGTGTCCCTGCTATTGACCTTCTCTAAGAATTAAGACTAGAGCTGTTTTGGGCAGTATCGCTGAGGATAAAATTATATTATCCTCAAAGTTTAAAAGTTGGGACACATAGTCTAAATTTGCCTCACACTTTTCTAACTCTTAGCTGACTGCTTTCTCCAAGTCCGATTCATGTCTCATGATAGGAAAAAGGAAGCATAGAATTTCAGAGCAGCATGGATCTAAGAGATGCTCAAAATATCTTTCTTTCCCTCATGCACCCACTTGCTCCTCCTTCATCTTCACCCTCCTCCATTTAGAAGTAAAGAAACTCTTGCAGAGAGACTAATTGAATGGAATTGAATACAAATAATTTAAGCCTCGGCTATCACTTGTTTTATATATCTAATATTGCCTTAATAATTGTGAGATCCATCTGAATTGTCACACAATACTATGTATTTATTCACAAAAGGTATATTAATTTGTGTTTTTGCCTAAGAATAGCATAATTATGAAATTAAATGGTCTCTTAGCTTCCCTCGGCACCCCACATAATCCACTGTACATGTAGATGTCAAATGGAGATTATTTTTTCCTCTGCTACCAACTGTGCCAGATAATCAAGAATTGACTTTGCTGTGTTTTACAACCTGGAAGTTATGGCTGAAATGTGGACTTGGTTTCATTTTGTTTTGATGTGCAGAATGGGCTGTCTCCACTTCATATGGCTGCACAGGGGGACCACGTGGAATGTGTGAAGCACCTGTTACAGCACAAGGCGCCCGTTGATGATGTCACCCTAGACTACCTGACAGCCCTCCACGTTGCTGCACACTGTGGCCACTACCGTGTGACCAAACTCCTTCTGGACAAGAGAGCCAATCCAAACGCCAGAGCCCTGGTAAACCTGGCCTAGTCCACATTAACAGCATATAGATGGGACAAGTATACCACAGTGATTGACCAATGGCACACCAGCAAAGCATGGTTACAGATCTGTAGTTAATTCTGCTAAGTTCGTTACCTCCCACAAGTAGCCTGCCTACTTCATGCCTTCACAGTTTGCTATTAAATGATGGTGAGCAAGGACAGATTTAGGAAAACACCAAGGTAACGTTTCCACAACTAGCGAGCTGCAGATAGATATGAAACCTCTGGAGTGATTAGCAATTTTAAATGGAAAATAGAAGTTGAAAATAGGAAATCATAAAATAAATTCTAAACACCTCTATATAGAGTCAGAATAAAAGTGTGAAAAAGTTGAATGTCATTAATCTCTATTTGGAAAAAAAAAAAAGGTTTTAAAGTGCTGAATAGATTTGACCATGTAAGATAAAATGTAAGCCTGTATAGAGTTCACTTAGAGAATGTCCTTATTGACCTGATTCCCTAAACACAGTCTAATGTAAAAGTGATGCTTAGCATCTTACTGCTCTGGGAAGCATTTTATATAAATTATTCCAGGAATTGCTCAAGAGAAATCTACATGAGGCTGTCCCTAGAGCAGCCTCTGTATTTCCCAAGGTCTAATATTGAATAAATCTTCCTTGCTTCACTTACATTCTAACAATAATCATTGGAAGTATTAGGCATGTACTAATTTATGCTCTTGTTTCCTGATTCTCAAACTAAAAGCAATTGTTTTATCCTATACATTTACATGGTAAATGCCGCTTTAAATTAGTCTTCAGACAATATTTAAAGTGAGAGAAGGACATAAGAATTATTAAATAATAAATCTTAGTTTTATTAGAAAATTTTCCATTGAAATCCATTTATTCCTTATTGCCCAGGAAGCAAATATACTTTTAGGGTTATATGTAATTATGAGAGGATACTTATTTTCTCATAAGGAGGAAAATACTCATTTTCAATTGGGTAGTGGTCAATAAGCTTAGAAAACATTACAATTTCATAATTAAAAATCATTTGAGTGCTATACATTTTTGTCTGGCTTTCTACATAGCTCATAAATAGGAAATGACTAAACAAACATTGTGGAGAGTAGTAAGTCATTAGGTTAAGTAAGACAATATGCTTTCGTGAGAACTGTGAAGTACAGAAAAATATTGACTGATGATCAGTCCCCACTGGGACAAGCAAAATAACTAACTGGCAGAATAGGTATAACTCTTCTATATGTAGGGATCATTGTTCAAATAAAAATTTAATACTTACACATAAGGATTAAGCATGTTAACAAATTTCTATATAATTGTCCCCAGTTCCTATACATTGCCTGGTTTGGAGAGTTAAAAATGTCTTAGAGACTTCTCCACATTCCTTTGCCTCTGAGAGATATCCTCTTACGGTTATTCCAGAAATTCTCCTGAAAATATTCAGGAACTTAATAATCATGTTTGTTTGTTTGTTTGTTTAAGATTTTATTTATTTATTTGACTGAGAAAGACACAGCGAGAGAGGGAACACGAGCAGGGGGAGCAGGAGAGGGAGAAGCAGGCTTCCCGCTGAGCAGGGAGCCCGATGTGGAGCTTGATCCCAAGGACCCTGGGATCATGACCTGAGTCGAAGGCAGAGGCGTAATGACTGAGCGACTCGGGCACCCCAATAATCATGTTTTTATAAAATAAAATGTATCTGATTGGCATTTGTTATAAAAACTTTTTAACATAAGAAATGTTACTTCTGGATGTCAAATATTATCAGCATAGTGATTTCTGGTAATATACAACAATTCCTTACAAAAAATTCTTAATGGAAGATATATAACTTCTGAATATGAAAAATTATTAATGTAAATAATGATTTCTGCTAATTTACAACACCCCCTCCCTGAAGAAAATGGTAGCAACGCTGAAACATTTATTGTCGAAACATTTATTGTCATGGCTGTAGGGTGTTGAAGTAAAACAGACCAACAGTTTGTAGGCTTTAAGAAATGGTCTTTCATCAGATACATACATGCTTATCTTCCATGCACCTTCAAGCCATTTCATTACCCAACCCATCAGTATACTTGAAAACACCTTAGAACTTCTAAAGTATCATTGCCCCCTGAGTTTTCCTTCTTTGCAGAGCAGGCCCATGTAGTTTTCTTTACTTCTATTTTTCTTGATAACCACACAAAAAGAATTATATACAGGTCCACCACATAGCAGCCAAGTTCAGTGCCTACAGGAACGCACCCCCACTTTTCTTTCCAAATCCCAGCACCTACAGCATCAGAAGAAATGGTTAACATTACGTGAATGTAACATTATTGCCTGCAATGTGCCCGCATGGAGTTGTGTGAGGATCGTTTCTGCATGTTTTCAACTAACTTGATTGTCTTTTGCACAGAATGGTTTTACTCCACTGCACATTGCCTGCAAGAAAAACCGCATCAAAGTCATGGAACTGCTGGTGAAATATGGGGCTTCAATCCAAGCTATCACAGAGGTAGAACAATGTTTCAGCTTGTCCCGAAACATTCCTTCTCCTACTCCTTCTTCCCCTTCCTGTCGCCCATCCTCTGTCCTCTTCACTCAAGTCTTATTTATCTGAAGAAGTCCCCAAAGCCCCCACCGGTGCAGAGGAGTAAAACTGCTGTTGCTTTGTTTCGCAGTCTGGCCTCACACCAATACATGTGGCTGCCTTCATGGGCCACTTGAACATTGTCCTCCTTCTGCTGCAGAACGGAGCCTCTCCAGATGTCACTAACATTGTGAGTATGGCTTGGGTCAGAATAACCACAGGGAGAAAGAGCGAGAGGAAGAGAGAGTATGGCTGTTTGTAGGGATGTTTGTGTGTATGTCATCAAAGCGAGCGGCTGAGCTTTGAGCAGAGCCTCCATGATCCCAGGTTACTGAAGTACTCACTAGAACTTCACTGAGAAGAAATGGGTTAGGAAAACAAAATGGGAGTTGGGGAAGCTGTTTCAGCTCCCTGGTGCAGATGGATTAAACATGCATCTGAAATACATTTATGAAAACAAGATACATTTTGAATGAAGGATTGGTTGAAATAAAATCTGAAGGACTCATTCCAGTTGCTTGAGTGAATTGTATTCCTGGTAATTTTGATTAACATGTCAAGCCAGTACCACCATCAATCATAGCAAATGGTTAACCAGAGATAGACCCATAGGAGGGATTTCTATTTGATACCAAATTCTCTCTCCTTCAATTACATGGATTTTTCATTTTCTAACCTTGATTTTTCATTTTGATTTGATTTTGTTGGCTAGAGTGGATGGAGTCCTCTCTTACCTGAAATAATTATACCATTGAAACTTTTTCCTATATCTTGAAATGAATGTTAGTCTCCAGACAACTTTTATTCTGCCAGTAACTCCCGAATATCCCAGAATTCTTCTACCTAATTTAAATTAGGATTTTTACTTCCAACTTCCTTATTATTTCTTTCATTTTCTTGGAGTCTGCTCCCTTAAACTTTGATCATTTAATGCAAATTTTCTCCTTACTGTGCACAAGATATAGTCATGTATTTGAAGCTCAACAGGGACAACTGGAATATTGAGTTTTTTTTTAAGTATGCAATAGAAATAACTCTCCCCAAATAAACATCAGTGCTTATTATTGAGTCATATTTTCAAAAGCAAGTGATTGACTATTGTTAAATTTTGCTGTATCATTCCAAGTGAGTTGTGAAATAGAATGTTCAATGTCACTTTTCATTTGTATTCCCTCTCACATTCTCATTTCTTTGCATTTTACACATTGTTTCTGTGCTAAAGTTTCTGATACATGGACAAAATCCATGTGAAATTAATTTATCTGGTTTAAGTATTATTTAATACTCTCTATATAATTCACAATTGGAGCATAAAACCATTAAATAATTGAAATATATTCTGCTTGTTTCCCTAATTATAGCTTATGGATCCTAAAGGAATATTATTATACACTAATCTTTAATGACTCCATTAAGGATAAGAGTAATTTCAAAACATACCGGTTTGAGTTGAACTTCTAGTCACTTCTTAGAACTTTAAAAGAAATCAACATCATCCTTTTACTGTGCAGAGATGATGACCACATCTCTTTTTTAAACTGATAGTGGTACGAACTAGTAACTTTCAAGAAAAGTACTCTGTATACTTTCCCACTATACTGTATTTTCCTTATTTGTATTTCATTGCCTTCAGGATCAAGGTGCAATGGTGATACTGTGTTAAATTATGTTATCATATTATAACAGCAACATATACAAGAATATTCTATCTGATACTTTATTGAAATCCCCTAGGTTAATATTTTTGAGGGGAGAATTTGGTACAATCATTAAAGAAAATCCACACGAAATGGTTGCGTGATTCTGTCGCCACTCTTAACTTGGCTTTTAACTGGCCAATTCCAAATCATTTGATGGTTATGGATTTACTCCATATTCATATGCTCCCCCTTCTGCAAAAAAAAGAGCAATATAGGCTACCTGTAGATTTTAAAAATAAATAAAATATCAATTAAAACAATAAAAATGTTTACATCCTCTAGGTTCGTAAAGACTCCCAAATTTTGTAATTGCTTTATCAAACTTAACTTCTACCTACCACTCATTATAAAGTTCACTTTGTTTTATCTTCTCATTTGTCTATTACACATTCTTTCTCTTCAGTCTCCTCAGAACAAATACTTGAGAGGCACTTGCTAATGTAATCCTCTCCTCAAGATATTTCCTAATTGTTTTTTGTTTGATCATTTTTATTTTTGTATTATATGTTCTTCAGGGAGCAGATACCATGTAGATATATAGGGTTGCCAGATAAAATACAGGACTCCCAGTTAAATCTGAATTTCAGATAAATGACAAATTTTTTTTTGTATAAGTATGTCTTGTGCAGTAGTTGAGACATATTTATACTAAAATAATTATTCATTGTTTGTCTGGAATTAAAATTTAACTGGTCATCCCATATTTTTGTTTGCTAAATCTGGCAACCCTGTATTTAGAGGAATTTAATTTATCTCTAGCAGTGGGATGCCTATGAACTTGTACATTCTCAGGACATGAGGATATAGCCACTGGATCCAAAACTCTGTGCAGGTTGATTAAGAAACTGTGTGAACACTTACTGCCTGCTTGCTGTGTCAGAGTTGGTCATTTCCTGACCCCAAAGTACCCCACCTTTGGAGCCTTTGTGTGTTGCCTGAAATCATGTTGCATTTTTGAATGCAATGCTGTCTGTTGTGCTTTGATGCTTTCCAACTGACGCAGCCAAAGTGGAAGTCAATGTAGCTGTCGGCAAAATCAGTTTTAACAACTGAGAAGAGGGGCATGAAATTTAGTACCTGCTTTGGATGTGAGCATACCCATTCTCTTGCCAGTCTTGTTTTCGTCTCAAAATTCACTCCAAGTGTGAGATGTACCAATAACTCAATCATGTGCAGATATTACTACTGCAAAGCTTCCCTTCCGGAAAGCTCACAAATGCACTCTAAAACCTAGAAAGCTGACCTACCAGTTGTAATACATCCATAATCCAAAGTATTCATTGACAACCATGGGAGTAGAAAACTAAGCGCTTTTGGGGCTGTCTAGAGTACAATGTGAGGTAGTACCAAGTTTTCTCATATAAAAATCAATAGACTCATGGCTAAGTTCTCACTTCATATCATGTTTAAAATTTCCCCCAATACTTAAGTGAAAGAGCTTAAGATAAAGAAAATAAGGGTGTTGAGTAAGACAAGGTGCTCAACAATCAAGAAATGGAAGTTACTAAAATATCTTTATATATATTTTATATCATTATAATATATCTTTCATTTTTTATTTATAATTATATATAAACAAGGGTAATATAAATATAAAAGGGTAGGGACAATTTACAATAAAAATCAATTACCCCAGAGTCATTAAATAAGATTGAACAAGACCATTGCTTTAAATCGGAGAGATGTATATGTGTATGCAGATATATATAACTTTGACTACAATATTTAATACTTTAGATTAGGTTTTATAGCTAACTCATTGATTTCAAATGTATAAATAGCATAAAAATAACTCATTCCAAGTATATAATAAGGATACTGGAAATATTAAGACTAGTGTTGGAAACATTTTACATTGTAAAAACCCTTTATTGATAAAGTTTGGCTTGTAAACTAAACATAATGAATCTATCATTAACTAGGTACTCGTGATGCCTCTTTGACTTAACTTCTTATAAAGAAATTTATCTTTGTCTTTATTAGCAATTAGCAAAATTCAGTAAAATTGCTATACTTCTATAAGACTTAGAGTAAGGATTTGAGGGCTTTTTGTTGTTGTCAAATAGTTACACCTTAACTTCATCTATTTAGAGACAGGTTTTAAGTGATATAGAAAACAAGTTAGAAATCATGGTTGTCCAAAGAGGAAAAATCTTGCCATACACCCAAAGGTTGAAGACAAATATTGCTACTCCAATAATGTGATTTTTATAAGCCAACACACTCCAGATATATTTACTTTGCAAAAGTCAAAACATGTCATCATTATACAAGGCCATTAGAGGATAAATAAATAAATTATCAACAAAAAAGAAAAAATATTAGACGTCTAGTTTAATGCTTTCAAAATCAAATCATTTGAAATGAATTTTTCATAACTTCATAAGGAATGAGTCTCAGATACTAGGAAAAAAATTACCTATGAGCTATGTACCAAACTTAAGTTGTGCAAGGAATCAGAAGAAATTATTTACTGGAATTAGAAGTATCCGATTACCACAACTAACTTCAAGATCAATTTAGCTGATTTGGGACGGTTTACTTTCCTTGGTTGAAATAAGCTTTATTTTCTAGAATAGTTGTGTTGACTAGAAGTAATCATTTCTGTTCCAGTGTCTTGTTTTTGTTTTGTTTTTTTTTTAATAACTGTAAAATTGCTTGGAAGAATGAACCCCTGCCTTCTTCAGAACTACATGGGGTTTAAAATACGTTGATTAAAACAAAACCAAAAACCTTCTCTCTTACAGGCAGTAATTAACAGGCTTCTCAATGACAAAATTTCTTTCATCTAACCATCATCCTTCATGCTACAGCTTAAGCTACCATTTCCTGATCAGTGTGCTGTATCTTGATGTGGCACGAAGATACCTGAGGAATGACCTGATGCCCAGGGCTACCCACCTCAACACATGACACTGTTAACAGATGCTTTACTCATCTCTTGGTAGTTCTCTCAAGTTACTGTCTATAATTGAATATGATCATTAATAATAGGGGGACATCCTGGGCAAATCAGATTTCTTATGTAAACGGTCATTGTCTAGCCTTATATCACAAAGACAAATCCAAATGTGAAATAGTTTATTTCAGAAGTAAACTTTGAATTCTGAAAAGGAATGACTTATGTATGGTGCAAATGACATGATTTTTTTGCACTGTGTTGACCTGATCTTCGGCATCTAGAGTTTCTCCTTAAAAATGGGATCAAGTTGTTATCACATAGTCAAATGTGACGATGACAGATTTTAGGTTTGAAGGCTAAAAGAGGACTTCATATCACCTAAAGCAGTTTAAGTTATGCCAGATTGACTATGAGGTTAAACCTCAGGGTATGCTGGATATTTGGGTAAGTTCATGGACTGAAAAGAAATGAAATAAACATGTGTTTTGTCCTTATGAAGATGGAGAAGATACAAAACTGTATTTTTCCAGACTAAATAATTATAAAATAATTACGCCTTTTCATCGATTTCCTAAACCTTTGGATTGATTGCTGAATTTCACAAAAAGGCACATTTTTATCCTTTACCATACAGAGCAGTGGGTTTCCTTATGACTCAATGAGCTTTGTTTCTTGGCAGCGTGGGGAGACTGCATTGCACATGGCAGCCCGGGCAGGGCAGGTCGAAGTGGTCCGATGCCTACTGAGAAATGGTGCCCTTGTCGACGCCAGAGCCAGGGTAGGTGCGGGTGCTCGGGGTTCTCTCGTATTGTGCATGTGAGTTCCATCTTTAAGAGAGAATGCTATTCTTCATTTCCCTGATTTAGAAATGCCATGGACTGTAAGTGGAAGCATCAATTCAGTAGTTTTTCAGGCAGAAAAGGAAATGGTATAGTAAATATACACAATAAAAGGCACCCCAATTTCAGAAACATTGACATTTGAAAAAAATATATAATTTAGTATCTAAGAAATTGGCATTGAATAACAGTAATTTTTTAACCTATGAAAACATTTTTACATGTATTTTTCTTTTCATGAATTTTTAAAAAATGACCTATATTATAGAGATACTATGAATATTAAAATTGATTTCATACCATAAAGCCAGTCAAATTTGCAGACATTACTTACTAGTTACTTAAAAACAATTACACTCAAAGTTTTAATGTTGTACCTTTATCTGTTTTATTTTCTTCCTTTCTATAATGAGTTCTACTTTTCTTCTTACTCTGATTTTACATAGTTAGACATTCTGCTCTTCTGTTATTCCAAAATAGAATTTTGGCCCTGGAGATTACTTGATCAGATTCTCTTGTTTCTGATTGGCTTCTATGCCTTTACAGGTTGGTTTTTCCTTCCTTTTTTTTTTTTTTTTAATTCACTTTCCAATTGCTTTTTTTCACCTTCTTCCTCTACACTGAATATACTAGTAATTTTTATCAATATACTACATCTTCAGTTTCCTTTTCCACATCATTCCATTACCTTTTGTATTAGCATCTTTGGGATTCTCGTAGGATATTTGAAGACTTTGTCTCCTTCAATACTTGATGTACCTGGGCTAGAACTCACTTCAGCTTGAATTGTGCCATCATGACTCCCTTTTGGAAATGGTATTATATTGGAATGAAAGCATCCAGCTAGAGTCCTACACATTGTCATTTCAGGCAAGTCATTGCACTTCTAGGTCTTTATCATTAAAATATAAAGGTTGGACTTAGAAGCCTTGAAACTCCTTTCCAGAATTTCTTAACATTCTCTGACTCTATGAATTTAATAGCATTTTTGCCACAGATTTTCATGAAAAATCCAGTGAAACATGGGCAGCCTTGATATTAGCCTTTTCCTTTTGGATTTCATCTGCCTTTTTATCCATTGTGTGAGTAGTGTAATTAATGTTCTTTGGTAATCATCATCGATATTTTATTTTCTTATGTATTTAGAGCTTTTGTTGTTCAAACTGTATTCTTCCCAGCCTTGGCGTTTTCTTGTTTCTCCCCCACCCCAAGACTATTTTTTAAGAGCAGTTTTAGGTTCATAGCAAATTGCAAGGAAGTTACAGAGACTTCCCATATACGCCCTGATCCCACACGTGCATAGGCTCCCACGTTATCAGCTTTCCCCACTAGAGTGGTACACGTGTTATGATTGATGAACACATATTGACACATCATAATCCCCCAACATCGATAGTGTACATTAGGGTTCACTCTTGGTGTTTCACATTCTGCAGGTTTGGACAAATGTATAATGACATGTATCCATCCTTATCATGCAGACTAGTTTTACTGCCCTAAAAAAACTTCTGTGCTCTGCCTATTCTCATTTCCTTTCCAGGTTACCTGGCATTCAGCTATTTAAAAAAAAATTATGGTCAATTAATGTACTCTGAGTATCATGAACTTCACTATTTTTATCAGAAATTATGATAATATTTCTGGTAAATATTTGTAATCTATATTTAATACAAAAGGGTTTCCTGTTTATCTTTCAAAATAAAACCACTTAATATTTGTCTATATTCAAATTTTAATTTATTTTTAATGGAAATTTGCTTATTTTCATGTGTCTTTGTCAATTTTTTTATGTTATCAATTTAGCCTGTTATTATTGCCTTATGCTTGTCTGGATACTATCTGAAACCCCTTCCTCCAAACCACTAGCTACAGACTCTTTACTTTGAAATATTGTAACATTTATTCTTTTTTTAAAAGTTTTACACACAAATTCCATCAATTCAATTGTTCTGGTGTTTTTTTGTTGTTTGTTTTTTGTTGTTTTTTAAGAGAGCGTTTGTGTGAGTGGGGAGGGGCAGAGGGAGAAGGAGAGAGAGAATCTTAAGCAGGCTCCATGTGGGGCTCAATCTCACGACCTGAACCAAAATCAAGAGTTGGACGCTTAACTGACTGAGCCACCCAGGCGCCCCCAATTCTATCATTTTACTTCCTTTCGCAACTACGTTTAGTGTCATCGTCTACATATGTATATAAAATCTTTAATTTTTTTATTCCTCCTTGTTTAAATATCAAATGTCATGATCCTTTGTTTTTTCAGCTCTACCACCTATCCTAAGTTGCAACTAAAATTCCTTCCCTATAGCATCCTTCTGGTTGCAGACAGGAGAAACTAGCACAGCCTGATAGAGCCATGCTACTGAGCCACCGCTACTGAAAGGTCATTATGCATGACATCACCTGGGGATCTTTTTAAAATGCAGAATGAACTCAGTAGGTTTGGGTGAGGCCCCAAATCTGCATTTTTTTTTTTTTTATTTAAAAGATTTTATTTATTTATTTGACAGAGACACAGTGAGAGAGGGACACAAGCAGGGGGAGTGGGAGAGGGAGAAGCAGGCTTCTCACTGAGCAGGGAGCCCGATGCAGGGCTCGATCCCAGGACCCTGGGATCATGGCCTGAGCTGAAGGCAGACACTTAATGACTGAGCCACACAGGCGTCCCCCAAATCTGCATTTCTAACAAACTCACAGGCGATGGGTGTGTTCCTGATCCTGGGATTATACTGAGCAGCAAGAAGCTAAGGTTTTGCTTTTTACATGTTCTATTTCAAGTTGTAATTTAACCATGAGTTTCTGCTTTTTTTAGCCCTTTAGGTTTGCCTGGAAATCTTTGATTTAGTTAACATTTGTACAGTGGCCTATACTTCATAAAGCATTTTAACACGAATTACCTTATTTAACACACAGAACAACCATGTGTTGTAGGGTGGCTTAGGGTCCTGAAATCCAAAATTGTGCTGTCTTTCCTGAGGTCATGGAGTTAGAAAGAGTAAGAAAAGGGTTCCTCCTTGATTCTGTATCTTCTCCTAGCATTATCTCCTTTTTGTCTATAAAGAGAGACTTTATCTCTCCTATCTAAACAAACAACAGGATTCTAATTAGTCACATTTCCCACCTGGGCTGATCACTATGGCCAGGATATAGTATCAAGCCTGGGCTCCATGCCCATTCATGTGGTCCATCCATGAAGTGGAGTGAGATGATTGGCAGCCCCTCCAGAGCCACATGTAGTGGGGGATGCCTTCTTTCCCCAAATGAGGGAGGGCTCTTCCCAGAAAAAGGGTGTAGGGGTTATTGAACAGAAAAATGAAAATCTATCTGTTCTGTTTTACCTCTCGGTTTCCCAGCATGCATACCCACATGCATGTACTTCTGAAACTCTCTCTCTTAACCTAATACATTGCTCTATCATTCACTCCCTCCCAAAGGGGAGATGGTCATGCAGTTATACTCAGTTACTATGCTGAACTCCAAGGGTGAGATCTCTGGATAGTCTGTATTCTTCTTAATCAGGTTTAGAAATAATATCGCATGGTTATATAATCATGGCGCTACTCCCACTATATAATGAAAGAAAAATCATTTACCACACCAATGCCTCTCATTTAAAAAGTGTGAGCTGCATCCTCTTCTAAGTCAAGAGCATAAGGCGATTTTGCTGGACAGACTAAGAGACCAGGGATTGCAGTGGCATAAGTTCATTGGTCAATCAGTGTGCTTGCCCCCAGACCCTGCCCTCACAAAGATCCTTCCTTGTCCAGTATCCTCCGTGGATATGACTGAGAGAACCACTGGGGCCTGCCCATCAGGGAGCTCTCTTACTTGAGGTGCCTATGTTCTGTTGGCACAATATGGAGGGCTGGCATTTGGTTTAGGGATTGAGCAATCACAGGGCCCCAAGGCTTAAACTCACTTGAAACTTAATTCACCTTAAAACTTGAGTTAGCTGCCAGTTGATTTAGTTCCTGAGAATCCTGTGTTAGAAATTAATGGCAGAAATTTTATCAAATCTTTGAACCTTGTCTAAGCCATTGCTACTTCTGTCTTTTGGTAAGGGAGTTGGGGCTCAGCAGGTCTTCCTAATTTTGGAAGACTATAGCTTGTGGGAGTAAGGCAGAACTCATCTCTTCCTGGTCCAGGCTGTATCACAGTCAATGACACTTTATGATGAGGGAATTATTACCCCTTATATATGGAAGAGGCCTAGAGGATCAAGGTAACCCTCCCTTTTTAAAGCCCTTTCCATGAATATTGTTTTCTGCGCTTTCCCAATTCTTTGCCTTGGCCTGAATTAACTTTAGTTTGGAGCAGCAAATTCAACTTTTGCAGTTCAACAGGGAAATAATTACCCAAACCTTAAAAGGTCTTATATCTCTAGTTACCAGTGGAAAGACTTTCTAACCAAACTTGTTTGTTCTTCCCATTTTTGCTTTCAGATAGGACTATACCAAAAGTTGAAGAAAGTAGGCAAGGCAGTTTATTTCTTAAAAAAATTAAAAACAAAAACAAACAAACAAAATCAAGTGCCTAAATGCTCTGGGGTCTGAGAACCAAAGGACAAGAGTTGATAATTTAACCAAATAGTTGGCTGCTACGAGTTCTGGATGAAGGTGTCTTCATTGCCCCAGGTCTCCCGCTCACTCATCAAGAACACCTTTTAGATTATGTCACTTGCGATACCTGCCTCTATCAAATTGTGCTGGGCAGATGTGCAAGAAGGGAAACCCAGAAGCAACAGATGTTCATGATAGCTATTCTTAGGTTCTTCGGTTCTTTTATTGTTGTTTTGTTCTCTGTTTATCTTTGTAATTTAATTTTCCCCATTTGTCTATTTTCTTCTCTGCTGTGTTTCAGAGAACAGTTGTATCTTCTGAAGTGTTGTCAGTCTCCTTTCCTATTGAGGGTCACCTCATTCTGTTAGTTTTCTCCATGGCCAACTTACTGTGTCTATTTCTGTAGGATGTATAGGCCAATGAATGTCTTTGGAATCCAGTGCCTGAATTCAAGTCCTGTTTTAATAGCCTGGTGACCTCGAACAATCCTGGAGAACCGCTTTAATTCCCAATAACCTCCGTTTTCCAGAAAATGGTCTAATAATACATCTTATGCCTTCCTTTTGGGTCTTTTGTAAGAATAGGATTAAGTATGCATTGTACATGAAGGAAGGTTATAAATTGCATTTTTAAAAAAGATTCCAATTCTATTACTAAAACACTTGTGTTATTGTCATTTATTATTTACTTCTCACCACCCTGAAATTCATACAATGCTATTCCATCTCCTTCTGTGTCTTCCTCTGAATACTTTCTTTCTTATACTTTAAGATACTACATTTATTTGAACAGCTCTTCCCCACTCTATTATATCCTTTTTCCATTCATTCTTAGCTTAGAAAGCTGACCCAGCTTTTCCTTCCTCACTTTGATTATGACATGCCCTTGAACACATTGTAAAGACATACCTTTTTTTCATCACTAAGGTTATGCTCAATTTTCTTTTTATAAAAGAGTGGTTTGGCCTAGTTCTCTCAACACTGAAATGAAAATATTTTCAGACTACACATTAGAGTCAGGTGATTTCTTGAGCCTCTTCCAACATACCCTTCCTATTCCTTATACCAGCTATGTCCTCTCTGCACTTCTAAATGGAAAGCACTTGGCAAATACTTAACCCCCTTTGCTTCTTGCTGGAGTTCCATTTCATCTTGAAATCCTGGATGCAAGTCCCAGAACCATCTGCAATGTTTCCTAGAACATTAAAAAAAAAAAAAAACAGATTGTAATATCTTATCTGCAGTCTCTCCTTGAAGAAAATGACCAGCATTTCTATCCTTGGCTTGTTTGAGTGGAGTAAGAACAGTTTTCCCAGCATCCCTCATTCTTTCTCTCTTGATACAGTTCCCAGAATAAATACCATCTCTTAGTGAAAGCTTTTGGATGAGAATCTAGGTCTTAGTACTTCTGGACTAGATTTCTTTCTTATTCAGAACCACAAGTTGGTTTATATTTAAGCGTAAGTGAGGGCTGAGGCCTTCATCAGTTGAGTAACATGTTGGTGTGCCCAGGAAACAATGACCAAATTCATGGAAGTACACACTACTAAGAAAATCTAAGAGATTTTTGTGACCAAACAGGTCACCTCCATAACAAAATATAAAGTAAATCGTGGTCAGAGTAGTAATAATTTCCTTTTTGGCTAGAGGTTCCTAGAGATTCCAAGAAGACGTCAGGAAACATCTGAGTGAAATGTGTTATCAGTGAAGTCTGGCTTGTTCTGGCACTAATTTTTGACTTGACTTGAGTTGTAGGAGGAACAGACACCTTTGCACATTGCCTCTCGCCTGGGTAAGACAGAAATTGTCCAGCTGCTTCTACAACATATGGCTCATCCAGATGCAGCCACGACAAATGGGTACACGCCACTGCACATCTCTGCCAGGGAAGGCCAGGTAGATGTGGCATCAGTCCTCTTGGAAGCAGGAGCAGCCCACTCCTTAGCTACCAAGGTAAGGGGATGGCTCCATGACAACATGGACTAAGAGGGATCCCTAGTCAGGCTTCCTCTGTTCTACTATCCCCAGTATCAAGAAGGGTAGATCTTCTTTAGGCTCTGACTTACTTCTTTCTATTTGAATATTTTAGATTCATTTCCTAAATCATCAAAAGGGATTTTGAAATCCCATATAATATTTTTAATAATGAGTGCTGGATTCCATCCTTCTAAGTAGTATTGTTTCTAATACAGGTGTCTGGTGCTTTTTTAACTAAGATTATTTCCATAGAGCAAGGGCTACTTTCTCTTTTCTTTCCATTAGAAAATCTATAATGTATTCCCAAGAGAAAAAATAGAAGGTTCCCCAATACATTGAACTAGTATTACTAACGAAGAAAAGAAAATTGCATTAAATTGGCAATACTATATTTGCTAAGAGTTTTAGTACTATCTAGAAGTTCACCTTACTTGATTCTGCATTTTTCCAACTCTGGTATCCGCTGTCATTCCCATTCTGCTCTCTAATATTTATCAGCTATATTCTTGCTTGGGTATTTACGGTGTCTAAATAGAGCTGAGCTAGAGAAGCACTTTATTAGTTGTATATTCTTTGTATACACCAGCCTGAATTTTACTTATGTTCAAAGTTTCATGCTAGGGCAGAATAATTTTTTTTCCACTTGATACATTCTATTTGAAATTCACTACTTGGATGTGACATGAACACACTCAGCTAATCAGAGCAAAAGAAATTGGAGGGGTACAGAAGAGTAGAAAAATGAGACAAGTTTAAAGCCCACAACAAGTGTATTGTTTGCAAGGCAGAATAATTCCCATAAATACAACAGTGATTCATCTTATTTAAAAGACATTTTCAATTTACTCATAGCAAATAGTCATAAGTACTACATCTGAGGGAGAAGTATGAACTCAAGGAATGTTGTGGCATCTGTCCTCCTAGAAGTAGGAACAGCCCACTAGCCATTATGACTTAATCTGGTTGCTTGTGGCTATAAAACATGTTTTAATGTAAGAAACTGATAATTATTCAAATGCTGAAATCTGAAGAGTTGAAAGGATTTTAGAAGTCATTTTTTTTTTTAAGTCAGAAACTAAGCAACAAATGTAATAGTGATAACAACAACAACCCAAGAAAGACTGGGTGATCATCTCATCAGATGAAGGTGACAAATAAATTCAGATATGTAAAGTACAGAAATAGAGAATACAACATAGTGCCTTGCCAAGATTTTTAGGATTTAAAAGATATATCTAAAGCCATAGTCAAGTACTGAGGTTAAATGGAAGGAACTATTAAACTGAGCAGTTCAATAGTGGAACTCACTGGGGTTCTGATGAATAGTTGACTCATCATCATTAAAGCTATTTGAGTGTTTCTAAATATCAGAGGGTAAATGAAATCCTGAGGAAATTAACACAGGGGAAGAAGGAAGATGTATGACTCAAGAGATGCTTTCCAACCCCTATTTTGTGATTCTACAGTAAAGATTCTGTGTAGTTTTGTCTAATAATATGTTCCAAATTTATAAAGGGGCTGGATCACTATTCCAGCAGGACTTTAAGGACAAGGCATTTCTTTTTCTTCCTTACCATGTGTTTTTTTTCTCAAAGAATTCTACTTCATCCTGAGTGTCACCCCAATCATTGTGGACATTGAGCAGAGGGAGAACATTAACCATAAATGTTGGCTGAAACAGACTAATGCAAGAGGAGGAAATACTTCCTATATTTGTCCCACATTTGGAGAAAGTGAAAGGATCACTCTCCTCCAAGGACTGATTAGTACCAAATGTTCAAAAAGAAGCGAAAAGAAAAACGTCTTAATTAAACATAATTCGTGTGGTGACACTGTGAAAGGGCAATATTGTTTCTTGGGAGAAATTCTGTATTGTGATGAGGGCTTCAGTGGTCCCAAGGATAAGCCATACCTTAGACCACCTACGCCAGGCACATTTGCTTGGTGTGTTTTACAGGCCCCGGTCAGCATTAGAACTCTCCCACTCTCACTTTGGTGCCAGAAGAGCATGTGGTTAGACTGTCTAGCCAAGAGGATGGATTTGAGATCATGGTGTAGGAACCGTGCCATCCTTGAGATCTGAGTCCAGGGACTTGGCTGTTTTTGTAACACAGCTAATGACGGAGAATGACATTAGTTAGGCACACAAGACATTGAATCTGCACATATAAACATGGGTAACAGAGCATTCTTTTAAAAAAGCTTTACACTGGTGTGTTTAAAAGTCTGACGTTAATCAGCTCAACGTTATGCCAGAAGTAGAGTGTATTTTACAAAAGGAATTGGTCTTTTATACAGTGTGGGTCTTCTGGGAAAGGGGCTAGATAACAGGATGGGAGGTGCTTTTTAGTAGTGAGCTTTTTTTTTTCCCTCTATCGACCATTTATCTTGCTATTTCTGCAGAAAATGCAAATCAACTGAATCACAGTAATTTTTTTTTACCATGGCTGCTGAAATATCCTAAAATTTAAATGAAGAAATTTGGAATTCAGGTATTATAAAAAGGATAGAAAAAGAAGGATTGGAGAGAAGGCAGCTATTGTCTCAATCCTATTAGTTTTAGAGGCAGGAAAAAGACAAGCTTTCCCCACCCCCACCCCCAATCACTAAAGAGAACCATTTTAGGGACACCAGTGGCCTTTATAAATCTCAAACCTATGAAGTCCAATTTCAGTTTGCAAGCCCTTAAAATAAAATCTGTTTTGTTCAATCTATCAAGCCAAACTCTTGCATGTTAAATTTCCTTCTTTATTCTGGTCCTTGTTTATGGCTAACAGATTTAATGCTTCTAATATTTTTCCCAAATAGAGACTCAACATAGTTTGCTCAGTATGTTAACAAACAAACAAAAAGATTTTGTTAGGACTCACAAAAATAAAGATTACATTTTACTTTTGTTTCTTCGCATTTTCAGAAGGGTTTTACTCCCCTGCATGTAGCAGCCAAGTATGGAAGCCTGGATGTGGCAAAACTCCTCTTACAACGCCGCGCTGCCGCAGATTCTGCCGGGAAGGTAAAGAGTTTTACTAATGCATGACAGTTACGTAACTCAGTCAGGTTGGAAGCTTTGGAGATCTGTACTTCAAGATATTTTTCTCACTCTTCTGAAAGGTATATGAAGGCGACTGATGAAACTATGCCAGATAGACACGAGGGGGATATCTGCCCGTGACCTGTCCACATCCACACTAATGTAGAAGGCATTTAGAGCTGTGCCTTCAATGTATGTCCTTGTCACTAAATTTAGAAGAATCCTTGCAATGTTAATGTAGTAATTCTTGCATAGCATTTCAGACTTTATTTATGGTGGCTATCCAGATAACCTGTGCCAACGTACACTCCACCAGACATATTCAGTTTTAGCTAAGTTTCTAATGTGAAAATCATTAGGTATTTATTTGATTTTTTTATTGACCATATTAATTAATTAACATGGACTTAATCGATACCAGTTTCCATGCTTTTGGGTAGCTTCAGGGAAGCTCACGCTAATTTATTAATGCTGAATTTAAACACACCCTTTACAGAACGGCCTTACCCCCCTCCACGTTGCTGCTCATTATGACAACCAGAAGGTAGCACTGCTGTTACTGGAGAAGGGCGCTTCCCCTCATGCCACGGCCAAGGTGAGGACCGCAGAAAAGGATTTGCAGAGATAGGGTGCAACTGTAATCGGACTGCACATGGGAATTGTTTTTTCATTTTTTTAAATTTTAATTCCAGTATAGTTAACCTACAATTTTTTATTAGTTTCAGGTGTACAAAAGAATGATTCAACACTTCCATACATCACCTGGTGCTCATCATGACAAGTGCCCTTCTTATCCCCACCACCTGTTTCAACCATCCTACCTCCCCACCCACCCACGCACCCACCCCCCTCCATTACCAGCAGTCTGTTCTCTAGAGTTAGGAGTTTATTTCTTGGTGTGTCTCTCTCTCTTTTTATCCTTTGCTTGTTTGTTTTGTTTCTTAAATTCCACATATGAGTGAAATCTTATGGTATTTGTCTTTTTCTGACTGACTGATTTCACTTAGCATTATACTCTCTAGCTCCTTCTATGTTGTTTTAGGGAATTGTTCTTTAAACACATGGTATGGTATAACTGCAAATAGTCCTAGTGATAGTAGCTTTTGGTACTATTTTTTATTATTATTATTTCTACCAGTTATTTCCACAAAGCCTTTTAAGATTTTTTAAAAGTCAGCATAGATTAAGGCGATATGCCTACAAAACAGTAGAGGTGACTTTTACTGCTAACACGCAGTGTTTTAGACTCTAAAGTTTTGAATTTTGAGAAATGAAACATAATAAAGGCAGTAGGTTTTTCCTTTTCCCCTATAACCAGAATGTTATGACATAACATAACCTTTTTTTTTTTTTTGCCTATTCCTTTAGACCTCAATTTTTTCATTATGGCATATGAAAGGCTCTTCGTTTCTTTTTTCTTTAAGTATTTCATCCATGTTAACTCTAATATACATCCTTTTAAGTTCCGAGACTAGGAATTCCTTTTTGATGTATATGTATCACCAATTTCTGAGACAGTGCCAACAAAGACTTGTACCAACGGACAGGGCATTTCTATTTGGGTTGCCCCTTTATTGTGCAGAAAATCATGAATTTCACATAATACATGAAATAATCATTGCATCTTTCATTAATTCAAACATATATTTTATCAGGATTTATTTAAAAAGTATTTATTGTGTTAGGAAAATATTCATGCTATGTTAGATGACATAATAAAACAGCACAACTCCCATTTACCAAATACTGTACCTACCATTTTGCATGCACTATCTCATTTAATGTCATGATAATGCTATGAGATTGGTGTCATAATAATTTTATTTTACAGATAAAAAAATGAGATTTGAATAAGTTAATTTGTTTATCCAAAGTCACTTGACTGATAAGTGATAGAGCTAAGATTTGACCTCAAGCAATTTGACTTTAGAACCAGCACTCTTTTTTTTAAGTTTGTTTTGTTTTGTTGCGTTTTAGTAATCTTTACACCCAGTGTGGGGCTCGAACTCACAACCCTGAGATCAAAAGTTACCTGTTCTTTTGCCTGAGCCAGCAAGGTGCTCCTAGAACCAGCAGTCTTTTTTTTTTTTTTTTTAAAGATTTTATTTATTTATTCATGAAAGACAGGGAGCGAGAGAGAGAGAGAGAGAGAGAGAGAGAGAGAGGGGCAGAGGGAGAAGCAGGCTCCCAAGGAGCAGGGAGCCCGATGCGGGACTCGATCCCAGGACCCTGGGATCATGACCTGAGCCGAAGGCAGACGCTTAACCATCTGAGCCACCCAGGCGCCCCTAGAACCAGCAGTCTTAACCATTAGGTCCACTATGTCCCAAAGTAGCGGAGAGAGAATTATTCCACTTCTATTATATAAATATGTATATGTGTACTCATGTGTCTATTTATTTATTTTTATTATGTTATGTTAACCACCATGCATTACATCATTAGTTTTTGATGTAGTGTTCCATGATTCATTATTTGCATATAACACCCAGGGCTCCATGCAGAACGTGCCCTTTAATACCCATCACCAGGCTATTTAAAGTACACGTATACACATATAATAAAATGGGATATTCTATATAAAAAGTATACTCTGCATAATACCATATATTTTGTATATATTATATATGATACAATATAAATATACATAACTTTATAACATACCTACATATATATCTACATATATACATTTATACATGTACATATACATGCATATTTTATTGGTACAAATATACACTAATAATAAAATATTTTAACTATCAAAAGAGGAGGGCAGGGGCGCCTGGGTGGCTTAGTCATTAAGCATCTGCCTTCGGCTCAGGTCATGATCCCAGGGTCCTGGGATCAAGCCCCGCGTTGGGCTCCCTGCTCAGCAGGAAGCCTGCTTCTCCCTCTCCCACTCCCCCTGCTTGTGTTCCCTCTCTCGCTGTGTCTCTCTCTGTCAAATAAATAAAATCTTTAAAAAAAAAAAGAGGAGGGCAAATATTTATAATTATGCATATCATTCTTATTCCTTTATATCCTTCTCTCAGTAGTCTCATCAGTTCTGCATTTATTTGATGTCTTTCTTCCTACTAGATGATAAACTACTTGAGGACAGTAATCATATCATATTCATCTACATATCCCTAAATTATCTCATACAGTATTATGTGGATTCTCAATACATTTAAATGAAAGAATGAAGACTAAGCAACTATTTCAATGGAAGAAAAATACCTACTCCTTTAACATACCAGTATTTTTTTCATTAACTCTCCAAGCTGGCCATTCTCAATATAGATATGAAAGATTTCATCAATACCCAACAACACTTTATTTGAACTCTTACTATGTATAAAGAAAGGAGTGTAGTAAAACTTTTGTTCTCCTACCACAAGGAACTTTCAATCTACTTGGGAGAGAGGACCTAAATTATAAAATAATCTGTATGGTTTTCCCAAAAAGACAAATATAGCCCTGATCTCTAGCCTCTACAGTGTATGGTCCTTACTCTTAGGTACACACATAGAGTCCATAAGACCAGGTAGAGCAATGTCTACTCCAACATCCGTAGTAGGGTGATGTTCAGGAGGCTCTTCTAGTATCTTCCACTCATCTGCCCCAGCCTGTTGATGAGCATGAGTCTTCAGTTCTGGGGCCACTCCAAGGAGCTTCTAGTTGGTTGTACCCCCACCCCCATCTCCACTTTTTTTTTTTTTAAAGATTTTATTTATTTATTTGAGATAGAGAGAGAGAACACAAGCAGGGGGCAGGGGCAGAGGGAGAGGGAGAAGCTGACTTCCCACTGAGCAGGGAGCCCGATGTGGGGGCTAGATCCCAGGACCCCAGGATCATGACCAGAGCCGAAGGCAGATGCTTAACCAACTGAGCCACGCAGGCATACCCCCATCTCCACTTTTGACTCTCTATTCACTGAAACCACCTGCCCTAGCCACAGACATAATCCCTTGAACTCTAGAGCCTGTTTGCTTCTTTCTACCAGAGCCCAGAAGCTTTTCTTAGTTTTCACTGGATTTTTTTTCTGTGTGTGGTTATTTGGTTCCAAAAAGTTTCACTCTATATGGAGTAGGAGGGCTATTTAGATCTTGTAGATCAAGTATCTGCTGGACAGTCAGATCTCTTATATTGGCAAAATTGACATTCTTTTTAACGATCTCGTATGTTGTTTTGATAAAACCTCCTGTCCTCCTCCATGTAAGTCTCTGACTTCCTAACCTTGGTAGATTTACTCTGATAATTCACCTAACTTTGGTAGAGCCCACATGCAGGAATGGGGGATATTTGGATTGAAGAAAACACTATAGCAAAAAAAAAAAAAGATGCTAAACTTACAGGGTCCACAAAAATTTATGTATTCTTTAATTTAATAGAGCCCATGGTCCAAGTGCAGTGTTCTAGAACACCTGGAGCATCTGGGACCAATGATCAGACCATGAACAGGCTTCTAAGGAGAGCTGCCAAATTTCCTCAGCAGCTTAAAGAGAAATATCATTTATCTGAACTGAAAGATGCTTATTTTTGCTTGGAGAAATGGGGGCAGAGTAGATAGATCAGATCAGATCATTGAGGATCAAGATTTGATGATGGCATATAAAGACATTTAAGTTCTCAAAACTCCTTTTAATTTTTGGTGCCCTTTGCAGTTAGACTTCAGGAAATAACATAACCTAAAATTATCTTATGATAGATTCACAAGAAGCAATTGATCGTTATGCTGTCTTTACCTTCATTATATCACAGTTCATGGCAAGGCCACTCTTAAATTTCTATTATATGTTTTTCACGGAAAATTCTACCAGACTTGAAAAAGGAAAGGAAACAGGAAACAGTATAGGTTCCAGACTAACATTTGTTCTAGAGGTCTGTTTGCTTGTTTGTTTTTTCTTTTAACTAAGTATAGGGATTAACGTTTGGCTCTTGTAACCCAAGTATGAATTCCTCTGGTCCTCTCCACAAACTGCCACATAAAACTAGTAGCCTCATATTTCTACTTTTGAGCCCACAGATTGTAGAGACAAGTGGAAGATCTAGGATTTTAATAGGCCACAGGATTGATATAAGCCAATTTTGTTGCTTAATATATTTTCCACTAGAATGTAACCCCTTAAAGACAGGGATTGTGTCTTGTTCACTTCTGTATCCCTATACCTAGCACACTGCCTGGCACATGCTCGCAACTTACTAAATAGCTATCGAATGAATAAAAAGTACAATCCACCCAGATACATAATAGCAGGAGTGTTATAACAAGATCAAAGAAAGAATTCCATTGTATTCCATACTACTAAAACTGTGTCTGAAGTATAGCATTCAGTTCCAGGTTGCACAATTCGAGAGCACTATTGACAAACTAGACTCAGTCTAGAACAGGTCATCCTTAATGGAGAGGTCTAGCAATGGGGCTTTTATCAGGAATAGTTAAAGGACCGGGGAAGTTTAACCTGGAAAAGAAGCCTAAAGGGAGATATGAAAACCATCTCCAGGTATTTCAAGGACAGTCATGTGGGAGAGGAACCTGGCTTATTTTATGTTGGTCTGCAGGAAAGAACCAATGTTGTAAGAAGAAGTTGTTAAGCTTTGGGGCTTTTGTGTCTATACCTGTCTGACAATAGAATGGATGCCTTGTGATATTGGTTGTAAAGATTTGGGTGTTAGATGGGAACGTGGAATGGGTAAGAATTTGGACTTACTGTAAACTCACTTTATAACTTTTCTGTTGATGAGAGATTCTTATTTCCTTTGGAGATATATATTAAGGCAAGTGCTAAGCTTACAAGATATGTTTTATTTTTTTTTCCAGAATGGCTATACTCCTTTACATATTGCTGCCAAGAAGAATCAAATGCAGATAGCTTCCACGCTCCTGAACTATGGAGCAGAGACTAACATTGTAACAAAACAAGGAGTAACCCCACTCCACCTGGCCTCACAGGAGGGGCACACGGATATGGTCACCTTGCTTCTGGATAAGGGAGCCAATATCCACATGTCAACCAAGGTATTGTTTTTGCCTCTTGTTTTAGCCAAGAGTCTCTCAGATGAATGTAAACAGAAACCAATCAAAGATAACTTGGAACAGAAGGAGGGGATGTATTAAAAGGAAACAGAGATTACTTCTAGAATTCAAGGACAATAACAGTCAGAGCCTTATGAGATAAAAACCACAAGGAAGCAAGAGGCCGACTCTCTGCCTGTATGGCTACATTTTTGAATCTTGACTTTTCCCTGCAAGTCAGTTTCATTTACCTCTCTCTACAGATCTACTTTCTCTGTTTCATTGTGTATGTGACCAAAGTGGTGACCCTATAGCTCCCAAGAGTTAACATCACGGCAGTTAAAGCAGTCCGTCCAGATTGCCACAGTACCTGCTGGTCTTAATTCTAAATTTCAGACAGAGAGAGGGAGAGTGAGAGAGATACACAGAGAGAGAGGTGACAGTTCATCTGGGCTCTGGCCCAAACAACTGATTCTAAGCTGTTGGTCCATGGCCACTACCCAAGCCATTCTCCAGCCCAGCTGATCATGAGAGGCACCTGGGGGCTGGGGGAGGGACGCATGCAGGGAACTCAGTAAAATAGAGATTTCTGAGCCAACTTTAGCTTAGTTTGGGTGGTTCTGGTAGTGGCGGCCAGAGAATCAATGTTTTTAATAAAGAACCTCAGTCATTTCAGCCTTTGTGGGCAAGCATATTAACTATAATAGAGTAAGAGTTAGGAATATAGGGGGAAAAGACATTATTCAAATATGGAAATACTTGGATTTTTACAATTACATGTCTGTCTATACATCTCCCTCTTTCTCTACATATATATCTGCAACTCTACCTACCTACCTACCTATTTAATGTTTATCTATTTTACACTTTATGTACTCCACTGGAGTCAGCTTCTGAGAAACTAAAAATTGAAGCCTATATTTACAAGTTAGCTCATCACTTACAACTCTTAATGCTTTTTGTAACACAAGGTATGGGTTTAGTGAAAATTAAGTTTCTTAGGGTTTTTCACAAATACACAAGTACTGTGTTTTCTACATCTCACTGTTGAGCTAATTAGTGCTTTTGGAAACTCATATGTAAATTGGTCTTAATAATGTTTATCAGGGGCGCCTGGGTGGCTCAGTCGATAAGCGTCTGCCTTCGGCTCAGGTCATGATCCCTGGGTCCTGGGATCGAGCCCCGCATCAGGCTCCCTGCTCTGCGGGAAGCCTGCTTCTCCCTCTCCCACTCCCCCTGCTTGTGTTCCCTCTCTCACTGTGTCTCTCTCTGTCAAATAAATAAAATCTTAAAAAAAATAATGTTTATCAATAGGTTATGTAGCATTATTTCCTTTAGAAATAGTTTTGAAAAAGGTTGTCTTGAATGCCTCTAGAGTCCTATTCTGTGTCTTTATCACTCAGAAGTATTCCAGTAAATCCCTTGCCCTTATACGCTCCTTTGTTCTCTATCAGAAGTCCTCATGGATCTTTTTTTCTTAAGTACAGTGAGAGCTAATGATAGAGTTATTCCTCCAAAAGATATTTGCATTTTAACAGAAATGAACATGCTAAAGCTTTATGGTGAAATTCAATGCCTCAGCTGTCATTAAAGTCTGGGGCATGGATTTTCTTGTGGCCATTGACATCATGCCATCCAGGTGATCATTTCCCCTACTGGGGATATTCTCACTGAGACCAGTTGTAGAATACTTCATTTAGCATCAGTATATGAAGGGGGCAGATAGTGTTTATTGTCTGTCAAAAACAAATCTTCATTTGAAAATAAACACAAGAAATCCATAAACAAATCAAGGAAAATTTTGAGTAGAATGAAATTCTAGACGTTTCATGAAACTGATCATGTGATGCTTCTGATAGTGCTGTTTTTAATTTATTTTGAAAAGTGCTATTTTTAATTTATATTCATATCTGGAATCAGATATGGCTAGAGATCCCTGGCTAGAGATCATGAATTTTGAAGAACCTGGCTGACTGTGGAAAGGCAGATCTGCAAAGCCACAGTCAGGGGAGCTGGTAGAATCTCTCTGGACATGAATTGGGAGAGTGGGGGAAGGGGGAGTTGCCAACTCAGAGCTTAAGTTCCCTAACTCAGTGTATTAGCTGCAGGACGCACAGGGAGGGATGAATATACTGGGTATTTGAGCAGTAGCAGGGGGAGAGAAACAGAGGGTATGAATATACTGTTAGCTAGAATATAGGGAAGAAGTGTTTGTTCACTGATATATTCAGATACCTAGAATACCTCCTGGCATATGAAAGATTCTCAGAAAACACCTGTTAAATACACAAATGATTTAGGTTTTAAAGATACTCTTTTAATTTCAGTTTTGTGTGCTGGAAGCTACTTGCACACGTAGTGAGGCTGCTAGATTGTGGCATTGACTGAGGAAAGCACCCGTTCCCTCTCCTTTCTCCATGCTTCCATCTTGTATTAGTTCTTAACTGTATTTGAGTTGTATATACAATTAATCAGAATATTTACTTGATGTATAAATGCCAAACATTTTATATAAAACTAGCCAGTTTATGGTGCTATATATAAATGATGGGGTTACTTTTATTTAGCAGTTAGAGGAACCCCCCAAATAGTATACTATCCTTGAGTGCTGGAGAAAACTGTCCTGAACTCGTTTCCTGTAACTCTGTACGTTTTTTACCTTGATATGACATTTTATTGATGAAAATATAGATTATTGCTATGGTTAAAAAGTAGAAGTAGTAGTTGGTTAATTATTTAAGGGAATAAATAGATTCAGCAGGAGGCACAGATGGATTTGAAATGAATGTTGTTTGGAAGCTTATTAGCTGAGTTATTTTAAAGTTCTCATATCATAATAGAAGTACCCAAATAAAGAAAACGAAATTTGTTGATTAACTTAGAGAATATGTCTTAGAAAGGCATATTAACTTGGAGGGTCTGTTTTAGAGATCAAAAGTTGGCAGGTGCTAGGGAGAGGCTATGAATTTTCCAGGATTTTTTCAAGACATGCTATTATAGATGATGAAACATATTTTCTTCTTCAAATGTACCCATTTGCTTCCATTCTCTCTATAGAGTGGACTCACGTCTTTACACCTTGCAGCCCAGGAAGATAAAGTGAATGTTGCTGACATTCTTACTAAGCACGGGGCTGACCAGGATGCTCACACGAAGGTAAAGTGAATCACTTTCAATATTGTGACAGGTTCTGACTTGGATGACTCCCAGTAGCCCCCATTCAGGTCACCCCCAGTCCAAGCACCCTTCCTCAAAAGTCCATTCTGAATTAATTGTGATTCTCTTTTACTCACAGATCTATAATCGTTCTCCATTTTTGCCACAATCAAGTCCAGTGGAGATCATGATATCAGGACCCTTTATAAAAGGATTCTGATTTTGCTGGCTAAGTCAGCCTCTCTCCCTTATTGCTTTGCCAGTCCCGATGACTTGCTCTTTTCTTCCTGTATTTGCTTGCCTCCAACCCTTGGTCCTGAAAATGGCTTTTCCTTCTCTATGCCGTTAAAATTTTCGAGCCCACCAAAGCTACATTTTCATGCATCTCCTTCAGATCCTCCCGTCAGACTCAGTTTTTCTTCTCTATTTCCAGATTCAGTTATTTGTTCTTTGTCAGATGAAGTCATACACATGTCTGATTTCCTTTGCTGGTGTTAAGTTCGTTGTGCTCAGGGATCTGCTTCTGTCCATATTTGTATCCACAGGAAGTGTAGATAATCTGCTCAGTAGTATTTATACAGTGGAATAGAATCTTTACCCTTCCTACCATTACTGAGATTCTACCTAATCCCTCTCCCTTTGAGTATTAACTGCTAGAGTAAGTATGCATTTATTTATTTATATATTTATGTATTTGTTATAGCTTGGTTACACCCCTTTAATTGTGGCCTGTCACTATGGAAATGTGAAAATGGTCAACTTTCTTCTGAAGCAGGGTGCAAACGTCAACGCAAAAACCAAGGTAAATAAAATCCTTGTACTCATTTTCATTTTCTATAAGCAAAGAGGTTCAGCCATATGAACACTTCACTAGCTCACCATAGCTACAAATGTATCTTTTTTCCTTCTTAGTTCTTCTAAAGTGACTTTGAATAAGCAGTATAGTTTTGTGCAGGTGTTTGAGACTTTTCATTCTCAGAGCCTCTGTCAGCCATGTAGCTTAGCTTCAGAACTACTTTTATTATAGAGCTTAAGTAGCTCTTATTCAGTTAACAATTTACTACAGAAAAAAAGAAGCCTGCTAGATAGAACACTTTTATATTCTAGCCAGTTCTTTATGTTGTTTCAAGGCCTTGGTTCCCCTTCCTGAAATCCCCTCCTTCTGTATGAGGAACTATAGACAGGCAGCTGAGACTCTGTGCCTTTCATTCTTAAATAAAATAAATAAATATTTATTTATTTGAGAGGGAGCATGTGGGAGTGAGCATGTGAGTGTGGGGAGGGGCAAAAGGGGAGAGAGAATCTCAAGCAGACACCCTGATGAGTGCGGAGCCCAATGTGGGGTGTGATCCCAGGGCCCTGAGATCATGACTGGAGCCGAAATCAAGAGTCTGGCGCCCAACTGACTGAGCCACCCAGGCGCCTCTCATTTTTTAAATTTTAAAACTAATATTCATTAAGTGCATGCTAGGAGTCACATATACATCATATAGGACTATATATATTAAATCATTTAATCCTTAAATAACCTCATAGTCAGGTGCTATTACCATCTCTGTTTTACATAGTGAACTTAAATAACTTATCTAAGGTCACAAAGTATTAGTTGGAAGAATTGGAATTCCAGTCCAGACAGTCTGGCTCAGGTCCAAAGGTCTTAACTGTTACTGTGTACACTGCTCTAACTTCCACATCACTACAGGTCATTAACGTCAACTCACTATACCCAAAATCTTATCTGTCAGGAGTTCTCTGATCTAGTCATCCTTTTCCAGGATTTTGAGCCTCTGTAATGTGACCTGATGTAATGTAGGTTGCCAGATGACCACTTCATAACTTCCCTACAACTGAACTAGCCTATTTGTGCTTCACTTTCTCCCAACTCAATATTTTCCTGTTTTATCCTCCTACGAGGCTCTTTTACTTATTTAAATCTCATCTATCCTGAGACTACAACCTTTATAATGCTTTCTCACACTACTCGAACATTTTGATTACTGAGTCCTGTGAATAACAACAGTGCTTCCTTTTTAAATGCACATGTAAAACGTTTCTATTCTTAGTACTTAGTTTTAAAATCTTTGTGTTTTTACTGGTGATGCATTATAAAAGATGCGGTATGTTCTAATCACCTCCTCTTGACCCCTGAGGGAAGGATCCCTCCGTCTAAATATAGAGGAGATAGCTGAGAACAGAACACCCAATATCACATAACATTTAAATCCATTTTCTTTCACTTAAAAAATGTTTTTTAACCTGTGATAACCTTTCACTTATTTCTCCCAACTCTCCACCCTCTGCCCCTAGCAACCATCAATCTGTTCTCTGTATCTGTGAGTTCAGATTTTGCTTTGTTTTGCTAAGATTCCACACACAAGTGAGATCATACAGTAGTTGTCTTTCTCTAACTTATCTCACTTAGCATGACGCCCTCCAGGTCCATGCATGTTGTCCCAAATGGGACATAAAGAAATCCCAAAGGCTTCATTCCTTTTTATGGCTGAATAATATTAGATTGTGTGTGTGTGTGTGTGTGTGTGTGTGTGTGTGTGTGTGTGTGTGTCCGCAATTTTCTTTCTTTATTCATTCATCCACTGATGGGTACTTAGGTTGCTGCATACCTTGGCTATTATAAATAATGCTGCAAGGAACGTGGGAGTGCATATATCTTTTTGAGTTAGTGTTTTTGTTTTCTTGATAAATACCCAGAAGTGGGATTGCTGGGCCATATTTTTATTTTTAATTTTTTGAGGAATCTCCATACTGTCTTCCATAATGGCTGCACCAGTTTACATCCCCACCATTCCCACCAACTCTGTTACATTTGGAATATCACATGATAATGCTTAGTGAAGCAATGATGTGTAAGGTCTGGGTTGGAAGTTGTCAAGGATAACGCAGAGCTGACTTGATCCCAAATGTTTTTACCCAGCGGCTGGGTAAAACTGAAGGGTCCTATTCAGCAAAGCAAGGCTGGAACATAACACCACGCTTCAGGGCACTCAGATTGTTTCAAGGGGAAGAGAAATGAATAATACAACTGCTGCTACTATGTATAATATAACTTGCAGCTCCAACCTCCTTGGTCCAAAGAAATACGGAATTACATGTTTATTTTTTTAAGTTTATGTATCAGAAATTCTTAATGCAACTGTGTGAGTGGGCTCCACTAAATTAGTGAGTTTTCAAAGTCATCATTCAAAGTGCTAATAATTAGAAACATAAGAAGATATGGAAGTCAGTCTTTTTATATTCTCTTAGAAGCAGAAACAAAATCGTGTCTGTACATCGCCATACTTACAGATGAATTCAAAATAGTTATTTTTAGGGGCACCTGGGTGGCTCAGTCGTTAAGCGTCTGCCTTCGGCTCGGGTCATCATCCCAGGATCCTGGGATCAAGCCCCGCATCGGGCTCCCTGCTCAGCGGGAAGCCTGCTTCTCCCTCTCCCACTCCCCCTGCTTGTGTTCGCTCTCTCGCTGTGTCTCTCTGTCAAATAAATAAAATCTTTAAAAAAATATAGTTATTTTTAAAATTATAAACAATACTATTGACATTCAAGATTCCAAACTTCATCTGACTCTAGCATGAATAGCTGCTGCCTAGGTTCTGAGCAATTCTTGAGTGCTCATGAAATTGTACTTTGAGCTTATTTAAAAGCTCTAATAGGAATTCTCAGGCATCAGCACCCAACACCATTTTTTGCCGAGTCAGATAACACATAATCATACAGGAAAGATTCCTGTTGGAATCTAGGTCTTCTCCTGAAAGGAATAAATGCAGCTATGCAATGAGACTTTGGAGGAACTTGAAAACAGTTACCGTATTTTTTTGTTAAGTGTGTGATTGTTGAAATAATATTTACGAGCCATACATATTGTCTAGATAACATCATTTACCTACCTGGGGTTGGGTATGCATTCACATAAACATTTGGTTAAGAGAAAAATCTCATTTTAATTTTTCAGGGTTTTTTTAAGTGAACTCTGTAGATTTTACTTGCTTTTAGAAGTAAATACACCTTTTAATGTCTTCAGGGGCGTGGATAGATACATAAATCAAAAGATGTTCTTTTAATAAACACTTCAGAATTTTTTTCACACAGAATGGCAATTTTGGAAAAGGATTTGTGTTTTCTGCCTCACATCTCATGTAACTATGGTTACTAAAAATTGGTTTTGTTGCTATGAAAATGTAAACATGTATTGCCTTTAGTCCTCAAACATTCATGATCTGGTATAAAAATCTGGAAAAGTGAACTTTTTTATGAGACTATTAGTTGTTTAAAATTAAAATAAAATCCTATGAACATCAGCTTGAGGAGAACTAGAGTTGGTTAATTACATGATTAATTTGCAAAAAGCGTTTAGAACGTCAGCATGTAAAAGAAAATTTTTTTTATAAAATATGCAGCAAAGATCATAGAGCTCTTCAATGAGAAAGAAAAAAAGTGAAATAATGTTTGTCAGCATTTTCATAGAACTTTAGATAAATTAAAGTCTCATGGGCAACATATATAATCCTTCACCAGACTTGAAATCTTGGCTATTCCCATTTTGTAAATGAGGAAATGGAGGGTTAGAGGGATTTAGGAATACGCTAGAAGTTGGTAGAACTGGGTCTAGAGCTCCTAGCAGAATGGGCCTAAGACCCTGGATAAGCTGCAACCGAATGTTCCCATAAAAGTTTTTAAGTTGCTCCAGACTTCCCTAGCAAATATGCTCATGCACCAGAGGCTTCAGGTAAAGGTTAAATTAAATCAGGCCCGGGAGACACCTTCCTGGACACTGGGTGCATTGAGGACTCAGTAAATTGTGAGCTCTTGGGGGCAAGAATGCTACTCTGGCGTTATTAATTTACGTAAGCACGGTGTCTCTTATTTAGCACATAGCATGTGGTTAGTAAATGCTTGCTAAATGAATTAAGTTGGTTGATACTGAAGAGGTGAACAAGTTTGGTTGGTAGAATACTTGTAAACACGATGAAGAAGAATTTTCAGGGAAAAAAATACCACTTACTTTATGCTTCTCAAATGTCCATGGATTACCTCATTTGAGAGCAGAGTCCCTACAATAGCAGTAAGTTTCTCAGAGTCCCTGTCATGGGCTTCTTTTCCAGGTTTCCTGGGGGTAATGCCATGGGAGGGATATATAGAAACGTGGCAGAGCTGATGATGTTCCAGACTGAAGGACACGCAGACTGATAGACTCACAAATACAGGGACATCCCCGTGGATGGAAAGGCCACAGCAAAAGCATAGAAGGAATCATGTGGCACCTTGTGTATACAGAAAGACACTTTATGTAGACAGGAGTGGCAAAAATGCACGTTGGTCATGCATGAGGCAGCAGTGACAGGAGATAAAAGGGACATATACTCCTACAAGTTTATGATTATGAATAGGCTGCTCAGAACTTAGAACCCAGACAACGGATAAAATTTTATCAGTGTGAGGCAGGTAGATAATAAAAAAAAGTCGTCAGATACCCGTTGGCTATCATGATCCACACAGGTTCTGAACCTAGAACGATTGCAAAGAAATCACTTAACTGTTATTTTCCATTTCATCATCTCTGAAATGGGAAGAAAACATTTATTCAATCATTTATTCAGTCAGTCACTCATAATTTATGAGACACCTCCTTTGTACCAAGCACCCTCAGTTTTAGGATGACAATAAAGATTAAAAGACAACTACAAGGTCTGGCATCTGGCACAAAATAAATGTTCAATGAATGATATTAATGTTTTGTTTGCCTCCAAGGATTCCAGTGCCATGTGTTTAATTAATGTGAATATGCAACCAACCTGTGCCACCCGCCACCTACCAGAGTTCTGAGCAAGATTGGCTGCACACTAACCTCAGTAGCAATTCCTCACAAATCATGGATTGCAGAGCTTTCATTGAAACTTCCCGTTTAGACCAGAATGTTAAAAAGAGCTTCATTTTTAAAGTCATTTTTAATTGAGAGTGGGCCACTCATCATCCAATGAACTCTTCCATTCTCTAAGCGTGCCCTTCTTTGACCAAAGCTGATTCAGATTTACCTCCATTGATTTAGAAGCCCTAAAGCTGGCGCAAAGATTATTAGAAAAGTCATGACAAGCAGTGTGGTTTGTGTTACCGGCTGCAGCTTGAAAGCTGCAGTTAAAAACATGTTACTTTCTTTTTCCCCAGGGAAGAAATCATTGTGATAACGCTCTTTTGTCATTATAAATCTCTCAGCATACCCGTTTTTAATGCTAATTAAACTTATAACAATAGCTGTAATTTGGAGTTTGTTAGTCTTCCTATTTCATAAGCTAGTCTTTTCGCTTTGCTTAGCGGACCATAAGGTGAGAGGGAGGGCTTGTTGCTGAGAAATGGGGTTGGTGGGGAAACTGAGCACCAAATAAACATCCTTGATGGTTTTGTTGTAAGTAATACCAAGAAACGCAACATGAAGGCTGACCTAGTTTTCCTTCTCCTGCTGCAAATCCTGCTGGGTCCATGGCCACCGTCACCTACAGAACGGCTACACGCCTTTGCACCAGGCCGCCCAGCAGGGCCACACGCACATCATCAACGTCCTGCTGCAGCACGGGGCCAAGCCCAACGCCACCACCGCGGTAAGCCAGGCGCCGGCTGCCCCGCACCACGCGGCTACCGCCGCTTCCTCCTGCTCGCCCGCCCCGGCGGCCCCTTGTCTGAGCCGGGTTCAGACACATTCCCCCTTTGATAAGCCCCCCGCACTCTGGGAAGCCCGGGATGCATGACTTCTCGGGCAGCGCTTCCCGGGGAGGGAGAGCAGTCGGCCTGCCTCGGCCGTCTCTCTCGGGGGAGTGGGGCCCTGCGCTTAGGCTGCTGGAACGTGCTCTGCTTACAGCTGGTGCTCAGATGTGAGCGCGAGTTCACCCCTCCCGCCCGGCCTTCTTAAGGGAGCCCGGTTGGCGAGGCTGCTGGCTTAGACAAAGCTCCTCGGGACGTGGAGCCATTGGAATGTAAACTAAGCGGTGCAGTTAAACAAACCGGGATCCCCAGTGGCCGGCGCTGGAGCCGGAGTTGCTTGCTTGTGTTATTTTGCTGCACTGTGAGCTTCTGCACAGCTGTAGCTAAATATGTGTCTGAGTTCCCTGTGGTAACATCTTACCTGCAGCAGATGGCCTGGCCTCTGACGAAGAGTAGCAGTCCTCGGTACTGCCTAATAATTTTTGGAGGCTGCATCCTCAGTTCAAGAGGTACTTTGCTAAACACAGTGGAATATTTGTAGAGATGTTTGACAACCTCAGGGTTAAAGCGTCAAGTGCTTCTTATTAGAAGAGCAGGCAGATGCAGCTTGTTGTGTTACCATGGTGACCCGGGCTATAGTCTAAAGAAGTTACAAAGAGATTCAGATGTAATGGTAAAAACTAGTGATTTTCCTAAGCTGTGCCTTGTTTTGGAAGGAAATGCTGGCTCTTGCGGAGCAGCCGGTGAGCTCATTGGCTCATGGCGCAGTCCTGCCTCTCAGTTCTCACTCTTTCTTTCACTCTCTTCAGAATGGCAACACCGCCTTGGCGATTGCTAAACGTCTGGGCTACATCTCCGTGGTCGACACCCTGAAGGTTGTAACAGAGGAGGTCACCACCACCACCACGGTGAGTAGAAGGAGCTGATGGGCTTTGGTTCTATTGTCTTGGCTTTCAAGCCACATACTTTTGCACTTATAAAATGTGTTGAGCTTTTAGTTTGGAACTTCTTTGGGTGAATATATAGTACAGCATGGAAGTATGTGGAGGTAAGTGCATTTACACAACTAATATGGGGGTTTTAGCTTCCTTTCGTTAACATAAATCCATATAAAATGTAAACGTAATTGTATAATATTTAGTTCCTTTTTCTCCCACTGCTTTTTTGGGGGGGGGCTGCTCTGCCCTTTCACTGTAGTGGGGTGTGACACCTACCACTGGCAAAGTGGTAGGACACTCCAGAGCAAACTTCTGATCTTAGCCAGGAGGTCACATCAGCCTCTGGAAAGACCCTAATCCTCCTGATACTGGGCTGATGACTGGGTCAAATGAATTCCCGTGAGAACGGTTCCTCCTTACTTTCTTACTTCTGATGATCATTTTTTATTGAAAAAGGAAATTGGTTGTACTTAGTAGGTCAACTGTATCTGTATCACGACAAGGGCATATATTTAAAATTTTTTATTTTTGCTGGTTTGAATATGACTGCTGATTCTTTAGGAGGAGCAGGGATCATTGATGGCCTTTGCCAGAGAAACTCCAGGAGAGTGAAGACTATGGGACTAATGAGTCCTAAGGCTCTTGTCCCATTCAGTTGGAGCAAAGCTTAAAGGAGGCCTCCCCATAGGGAGACTCACAGATGAAAGCGAAAGTGCTGTTCTCTTTGCACTTATTTATTAACTTTTTTTTCTTAAGCATGGACTCTAAGAACAGCAGCCCTTTAATTTCTCTTTCAAAACAGAAAAATAGAGTGACAGTAGAACATTAGATGTTCTTTAGAGACAGTAAGATCACAAATCAACATAAAACATCTGAATGGGGTTCTAGTAAATGCCTTAAGTTGGAAAGGATGTGTATAGAATTTTAGAACACTTGTTTCTTTTGACAGATATGTGGAAAAAGAAAGGAATTTTATTCTTCAGACTGACACCAAGTCCCTGTTGACGTTGAGGCAGATGGAATACAGTTGGTTTGATGTGAAATTTTTAATAGAGTGGAGTATGATTTATTAATGAACTGTGAGACACAGCCTGAATTTAAATGGGAGAGAATAGTACTGCTTGTTTTCTCAAGCAGAGTCTTAAAACCTTTGGCTAATACACCACAATATTTTTAAAAGATTTAAAGTATGGCTTCAATAAATTATAGGGGAGAAAAACAAGTCTTGTCACTACCCATCACTATACTTCTGAGTTGCTCTATATGGCTGAATCTTAATGGCTTTTTCTTACTATAATCATTTTTTATACCAGGAAAGTCTTCATATTAGGGACCTATACATATGTGTCTTTATTTGGCATCTTTGAAACAGTGTGCAAATCACAGATAAGTGAAGCCTGTAGTGGCAAGATTGGCCAAGTACATCTGTTCTTGGGAGTCATGTTTTCTGTAAACTTTATTAGCTCGGATTGCCGGTTATCATGTACATACATTTTTATCAAGTGACCACTAGGTGGCAAGCTTGCATCTTTTTTTGCTACTTGACCTGCTTTTCTTCCATTCATTTCATTAACTAATTCGTTCCTTCAGTATTTATTGTGTATAAAATATGCTCTGAGCTCTATGCTGAGGGCTGAAGAGTCAACAGTGGTGAAAACATTACCCCCCCCCCCCCCAGCCCCCCAGCAGCTTAGAGTTTAATGGGAGTGGAGAAGGAGACTTGCATTTTGTAAGAAAATAAATTCTTTAACATCAACAAAACTACGGAACTTACATGTTCAGTTTCAAAGAGATCCCAGGCTCATAAATATTACTTAGAGTGAATGACTTTAACTATATAGATCTATATTTGAAAAGAGAAGCAATTAGCTTGCTAAATTCTATGACTAAACAAGTTCAGATACCTTTCAGAAATTAGACGTGGAGTCGTATCTCTGCCACATCTAGTTTTAGTGCAATACAAAAACTGCTTTTAGAGCTCCCTGTGAGCTTTTCTTCTGTCCCATTATCCTCTGCCCTGCCCAGCTGAGCATTTCCCCAATAAAAACCACTCTACTTAGAAATCAAGTTCCTGGATAAAAAGCTGACAAATATAAAACATAATGGCATGTTTGCTTTTAGTTGGGGTAAGAAGTCATTGTCCACATTAACTAAACAAGTACCCCCTTTGTCTAAATGGGTAATTGTATGGGTAACATGTTTTGATACCACCCTATTTTTACTTTCTGACTCTTAGACTTGATTCTTAGAATTGAGTTTTATTGTTTTGTGAAATTGAGTTTGGGGTGAAGGATTGAAAATATGAACTTATTCCTGTCTCTTATGTGAGCCTTCTTACTTTGCACTTCCTCTCTTTGGGAAGAGATTTTCATTCATACTTTTTTTTCACATAATGATATTAATGGTATTAAAAATGAATATTTAGTGATTACAGATATGGCAGGCATTGAGGCTAGATCTAGGATTCAAATTTAGGTTGTCAGATTCTAAAGTCCATGTTCTTAACCACTCTGACATTACTGATCTTGGCTTTACTAAATGTAGCTTTTTTTTTTTAAGATTTTTTTTTTTTTTTTTTTTTTTTGACGGAGACAGAGGTATCGAGGGTAGGAACACAAGCAGGGGGAGTGGGAGAGGGAGAAGCAGACCCCCCGCTGAGCAGGGAGCCCAATGCGGGGCTTGATCCCAGGATCCTGGGATCATGACCTGAGCCAAAGGAGACGCTTAACTGACTGAGCCACCCAGGCACCCACTAAATGTAGCTTAACATAAATTTTGTGAAAGAGGTGTTTTCACCTAGTTTTCTATTAAAAACAACCTACCCAAATAGTGCTTTTGGTTGATTTCCACGGAGGCATCATATTCAATATTATTTTCTAAAGTGAATTTGGAATTGCTCACTGGTGATGGGCCAATATAGCACACTAGACAATTAAATAATTATGTAAAGTCAATAAAATTAAATTTAGTTTGATGTTATTACCATTTAAGTGTAATTACAGTTACACAACTAACATACAAATCTCACATCATTGGATTTGTATGATGTGCCTTTGAGCAGCCATGTGAGTTCTCTTTCGTCAAAGAAAGTTTCCTGTGCTAATCCTCCTTCTGAAGTTCTTTACCCCAAAGTATGAATAAAGTCATTGTGTAGGGAGAAGAGGAAAGCAGCAGTCTGTAAAGGAGAAACCACTGCTTCAGAAATTTTTGAGACATTTTGGAATTGTGGTTTGTTTCCTTAACCTTTGCTTTTCTAACTTTGGGGAACCCAGCAGGGGATATGAAGCAGTTTAGCATTATCCCAGGATTACAGTCATTGCGTGTTTGCTGGAATGGGCATCAGAGTGCGGGGGACGCATTTCTGGCAGCAGAAGCCACCAAGCTCAATTGCCTAAGGCAGTTTGGAAGACCGAGATAGGACTCACCCCTCTACTTATTAATCAGCTGTCATTGAGTATTTGTATTATTTGCATAATTTTAAAATGATCATGGTTTAAGTTGCATATAATCATTGATATGTAGACCCAAAATTACTAAAATAAAAATGACATCATAAATTGCTGAATAAACTAAAATAAAATGACATTTTATACCATTTAAAGAGGGGAAATTTTTGACAGTTAAGAAATGTTAACTATTCAAAGTCCTAAATCTTATTTGAGGCTCTAAGTCAGTTAAAATGGGAATCATAGAAATAGCAATGCAGTAAATCCACCTGAAGTCATTGGACACCTCTTGAGGTGGAGTCAAGATCTTTTCTTTGAATATAGGTCCATTGACTAGAAGGAGGCTAAATGATCATTCTTGCACAAAGAACATCTATATTACATACTATATCCTATAATACCTATATCTTGATGGTATTCATCCCGTATATACATATATATTTTAAAGATTTATTATTTTTTAGAGAGCATGCGCGGGGATGGGGAGGGGCAGAGGGAGAGAGAGAGAATCTCAAGCAGACTCCCTGCTGAGCCTGGAACCTGACACAAAGCTGGATCTCAGGACCCTGAGATCATGACCTGAGCCAAAATCAAGAGTTGGACACAACAGACTCAGCCACCCAGGCACCCCGTATTCATCCTGTATGTTATCTTAAAGTGACATTATACTGAGTGCAGAACCTTTTTAAACTTTTGACATACTTTTTTTTCCCTCATCTGCTTTAATTGTCTCAACTACACCTAACTGAGTACAAATTAGTTTTGGTGACTCACCTTTGTTGAGATTTCCAAACCATTTACATTAGTTTTTGTAGAAAAATATTTACATACTTTTTAAATTATTACAGACATTCTATTAACATGTACAATTGGTATAAATACATTGGGGAACAAAACCAAATTTAGCCTGTTGCCCCACTGATGGGAGCCATTGTGTGTGGGCATTAGAAGGTGGCATATTAGCCAAGATCACTCATCATGCTGGAGTGATTTGGTGAGTATGTGATACAAAGGAAATAGTTGACGAGGGGTGCGGGCCAAGTGGAGGCCGGCTATGCACACTCTTTCTTTTGCGTAAAACAAACCAGATATTATCTATTTACAAACAGCATGTTAAGGACTCATGTTTTAGTTTTTACATCTTTTCCACATCACGATAAATATTAAAAACTCATTATTAAGGCTTCTATCTCTCCTATCCTATTTATATTGCCGTATTATCTGATTTAATTACATACTATTAAATGTGTGCATAGTACACTATCCATTTTAACTTTGAAGTGGTTTCTAATCTTGAATATAGACTCTTAGGTTCTATAGCAGATGGAGTTGCCCGTGATCATTTAATTATATCTTTGTTTTCTATGCACTATTCAGATGCATTTGTATAAAACCATATTTATATTTTGATAATCAAGTTTTCAAAGTTCACTCCATTTTAAAGGAAAATATATATCTCTTATAACATTACTCATGAGTAGGAAGACTTATTTATCATCCATTCAACAAATATTTATTGATGGTCTTCTAAAGGTCAGTGCTACATCCTGAACAAATGCATACTCACTACATTGCATATGGAGGGCATTTTTATGATCTATAACAGAAAAATATCTGTGACCAGTGTGATCACTGTGTGGTACTTTTTCTGTTGCCACATATATTTGCTGGTAAAAACTTTGGTAGTGTTCAGTGACCAAGCTAAAGCAATGGTATTTCCACTCTTAGAAATTCCAGTCCACTCTTAGAAATTCAAAGAAAATATAGTCCTATTATCAGTGTCTGAAAATACGTCAGGCAATAGAACTTATTTAAAAAATATTTCCATCACTTATTTTCAAATAGAGAAGCATCCTCTTGTGGAATGTTTCCTAAAGAGGGCAAATACTCTAGAACATCTCCGTAAAATAAACTTTCTGGTGTAGTCTAATATGGTAGATATCCCTTCACATGTTTGAATCATTTTATTTACACTGAGAATCTTATAAAAAAAGTTTCAGAAAAAGCTTAATAGGTTATCATTAGCTTAATAAGATGTCACTGTCTTTCCTATATTTTATTTTTTTTTTAAGATTTTTATTTATTTATTTGAGAGAGAGAGAGAGAATGAGAGATAGAAAGCACGAGAGGGAAGAGGGTCAGAGGGAGAAGCAGACTCCCTGCTGAGCAGGAAGCCCGATGTGGGACTCGATCCCGGGACTCCAGGATCATGACCTGAGCCGAAGGCAGTCGCTTAACCAACTGAGCCACCCAGGCGCCCTGTCTTTCCTATATTTTAAATGCAAATCACTTTCTGCAATTTATACACTTTTCCAAATGGGTTGCGATTTGAGCTGCATGATAGATCCATCTGAGCAACTTTTTCATAGCTGAGCCCTCAGGGATTCTGACTTAAGTGTTCTGTGATGGTATCCAAGTGATGGTATTTTAAAATTTTCTCTAATAATTTTAATTTGCAGCTAGAGTTGAAAACCATGGATATAGAACACAGGTTTTAATTTATCCATGTTAAATTTATGAATTAATTACTATTAAGATAAGTAAATGAGGGGGCGCCTGGGTGGTGCAGTCTGTTAAGCATCGGACTTGGTTTCGCATCAGGCCATGATCTCAGGGTTGTGAGACTGAGCCCCGCATCCAGCTCTGCACTCGGTGCAGAGTCTGCTTCAGATTCTCTCTCCCTGCTCATGCTGTCTTTCTCTTTCAAATAAATAAATCTTTAAAAATAAAATAAGTGATATAATAGTCTTCTTAAGTTTAAGATATACTTATTGACCAGCTATTATTATGCAGAATTTTTAATGGATGCTTTTGTCTTTCCTAAAGTTTAGTTTTCAGTGAATAAGACATTACAAAATTATTTAAACATCATAAGCAACATGCAGGAAAGCTGAATTCAATACTTTAATCTCCAACTGTGCCTTCATCGGGATAACATGAGACTTTCCTTACTTTCTCGGGTTCTTCCCATTCTTTAACTGTTTTATCACCCCAAAGAAAATCTGTTTAGTTGTTATGTGGATTTTACGTACAGTTTGCCTAATTTTGTATCATTGATGTATTCGATATATACTTGAGAAGCACCTGCTAGGTTTCAGGTTCTGTGGAAACAAACTGACTCTTTAATGACTCACTCTCTCATGTGGGAGCAGATAAGACACAGACGTGTATGGTGTGGTGTATCCCGTGTTGCCAGATAATCACAGTGAAACAGACTCATCAGGGAGGATTGGGGAATGTCTCTCCAAGAAAATTACATCTACTATGAGCCAAGAAAAGAGGTAGAAGAATATTTCTGGTAAAGGAGAGAATATATGGAAAAACTTAGAGGTGTAAGAGGACGTGACCTGGGAACACGGCTGCAGCATGGAGAGAGAGAGAGGGGG